>NC_133663.1:28432110-28535648 GCF_037893015.1 Macrotis lagotis | reverse complement strand
GGCAGGAAATAGTTCTTTCCCCCCCCCCTCTTTATCCTAGGGTCTAGAAGAAGGTCTGGGAAATAGTAGGTATTCCTTGTTGTCCTTGGTGCATGCTTTTTGATTGTTTTGATTGAACGATATCTCATTTCACCAGTTCACTGAAAAACTGTACTAGACAAGGAGGAAAGAATATTGTAATTGGGTCAATAAGACTCTAATTGCAATCCTCTGTTATACACACTTATCAAAACTTCCCATAAATAAAAAGTACAATCAGATGGTCTCATCATTATGGGCCTCATCTCTTAGCATGATGCTTGAAAAAGACTGGTCAATGTCTAATAAACTCAAAGCCAAATTTCCTCAATTGTAAAATGGCGATAATAATTGCACCCACCTGCCAGGGTTTTTGTTATGATCAACTGAGAGAGGATCAGTAGACAACTTAGAATAGTGGGATTATTCCCTCCCCCTTCTATTTACCAGAGCTCCCTCCAATGAAAAGGAACTCGGTATCTCTAAAGGCAGTTCAAATCACTTTTGAAAAGTGATAGTTTGGAATTCATTATTTTGTTTTGTGTGCTTGAAGCATTTACGTGACTATTTCTAGTCCTTAGTAACAAAGATGACTTCAACAATGAACCAAATGATTTATTATGACAATAATAATAATAATAATAATAATAATAATAATAATAATAATAAATGTGGCATTTACATTGGTATATTTACAATTTCCACCTATTTCTCCTACTTCTGCCCAATAGGGAAGTCCCAGCAGAGTCAACCCCTTCCCCTTGCCAGTCTTTCAAACACTTCAAGTTGCTTATTCTGTCTCCCTTGATTCTTCTTTCATGCAGGCCAAACAGACTCCTAAGGCATGAACTCGAGATCCTCGGTCACTCTGTTGGCCTTCCTCCAGACACTGTCTAGCTTACCACTAGCCTTCCTAAGCTAGTACTCTCGATGGTAGAACTTATCAGCTCCTTACACAAAATTCATGATATTGCTGCTGAGGAAAAGAGGCTCCAAGACTGGAAGTGATTGACCCAGAGTCACATGGCCAGTGGAAGACAACTTGAACTCTGTTCTCTGCCTTCTAACAAGATACTCCTTCCTCTGTAATAAACTTTGCAAATCTGATTCATGCCTCACCTCATTCCCACTCCAAATCTCATTTCCTGCTTTGATCCATATCAAAGATAAGGGTACAGACCCACACATATTAACACCCGGCAAGGTAGTGACTCCAGATATTAACCCATCGTCAATGATGACCTTTTCTGACAGATTTTAATATACTGACTTCTTACAGACTTTACACAGTCTTAATATACGATCTCTTTTACCCTATCCCCCAAAGATTGCCATTCATTTAGTTACAACTACTTTAAAATGAATCCCGTATATATTGCAATATGTTCAGAAGTGGCTTATGTCACAAGGGACACCACAATAATTCCCTCCCAGCCATTCAGTTCTGCTGACAGCAGATAATAATCGTGTAGGCCTACACCCTACATAACCCTAGGGGGCCTTTGGAAGCAACAAATTTTGGAAAAATTTAATGAAAAATTCCCTGAAAATGGCAGCAGTTACGACCAAGCATAAAACACTTAAAACACAATTTCAGCCCAATTGGGGGTGGGGGGGAGCAGGAAACTTAGAAATCTCTTGGATATATTTTACTTGTAGAGTAAAAAGCAATTTTGCATATGGTATTTCTCTAAATCCTCCTGGTGATTCTTTGAATTTTTATTTCCTTTTCTGGATACAGAAGTACATTCAAGATCAACAAATTTTATCTAAAAGCCGACCAATGATATTTGATCACTATTGACATAGCAACAGTGCCTCTTTCCCACATTATGAGTCCTTTTCTATGTCCACAATAATATCAAGAATGGAGGTAAGAAAGCTAAGGGAGCAACTAGGTGATGCAGTCGAAAGAGCAACAGATATAGAGTCAGAAATATTTAAACTCAGCTCCTGTCTCAGGCATCAACTACCTATGTCGCACTAACTGCCTCAATTTCCTCATCTGTAAAAAGGAGATAATAATAATACCTATTTGACATTATAGTCATGAAGCCATAATGAGACATATATAAAAAACTTGTAAATCTTAGAGAACTATGTAAATGAGAGCTATTTATTAGTATTATTATCATCAATATTAGTTATTATCATCAAATCTCTAGGAGGCATTAGACTTGCCCATAGGTGCATAGCTATTAAATGTTTGAGGCAGGAATAAAATGAAATGAGTGAATAGCTCCTGCCACTAAAGGGCCAACACTAGTAGCCTATAAAGTGAACAAAATATGAGGTAGGAAATTTTTTTTTAGGTTTCTTGGAGACTCATTTTAAAAATTGGCCATGAAATATGACAGTGAGCAATGGCCAGAGCCCAAACTCTCCACTTATCATTTCACTCAGGCATCTGGAACAAAAGTGTTGCCAGGGCAATCAGCTCCAGGTCTATCCCTGGACTCTTGAATAATATCAACGTCTGACAATCTCTCCCCTTCCTGCCACCCCTGTCCAATGGGCAGGCCATCAGAGACCCAGGAGCTACTATTCCAAAGAGCCAGAACAAAAAGATGTTGAGGTGATGCTATCATTTGTCTCCACGGCTACTGTAGAGATAGCAAACAACCCAGCTTAAGAGTAGGCAATGATGCCAAGGGAGAATAGGGAGCCGGTGGTCTTCCCTCATGAAGCGAACATATGATGAGGGGTGATTCAGATAGCTAATGAACATCATCACTCAGCTCTTCTATCCATTTCTTTGGAGAGGTAAGGCAGTTACTGCATTCTGAACTTTTGATGCAGTTCTGTTTCCCCAGCTAGGTCACTAGTGCCATTCTAGTATCAGAATCCATAGATAGTAGGGCCAGATAAAAAGAATGAATGGCTTAGTGGACAGAGAGTTGGATTTGGTGGTTAAAAAGATCTGGGTTCAAATTTCACCTATTACTTAATACCTGGATAACCATAGGCAGTTCCCATCATTTCTGAGTCAGTCTCTTCATGTAGAAAATGGGGGGTGTTACCTGTAATATCTACTTCCCAGAACTATTGTTTCTTTCCTGAGCACCAGTCACCCATTTCAAACCAACCTAGGGACCTCTCAAACTGAATGTTCCATAGTCATCTCAAACTCAACATACTCTAAAGTAGAATCTTTTCCCCCCTAAAGTCACTCCTGTTCCAAACTTCCCAATTTTTCTCAATGGTTGTGTCATCCTTCCAGGTGCCCTTCTCAACTTTGATGTTTCCCATCACTACTTACTTTCTCTCATGCTGCATATCAAACCAGTTCCCAATTCTTGACATTTCCTGTCCCACAATATGCTATATCCTTCTCCTTCCTCCCCATACATTACCATTTCCCTAGTAAAGATATCATCTCTCACCCAGAGAGTGGCAATAATGATACCACTACATCTCTCTCTTCTAGAAACCAAGTGGTTCCTGCAGTGATTTTTCTAAAGCACTAAACGGATTTTCTCTGTTCAATACACTACTACACTTCCCTCTTACCAGTAGAGTAAAAAGAATGCCCTCTTTGGGGATTTAAAATCTTTACCAACCTAGTCCCTTTCCAACCTACTATCTGCTTCCTTGCTGTTCCTCAGCAAACAACTTCCATCTCCCATCTCCTTATCTTTGCACTAATTGATCTCTCTGCTTAGAGGTATTCCTTTCTTACTTCCTCAGCTACATGGAGCTTTTCTCCTGATCTCTTCACACCAGTAAATGTCTTTCTCCAAAAAAATATGCTCGATTTACCAGGCTTGGACACTGCGAGGCATGTGATTTGGACACGATTAGACTGTATGTGTATGAAGTGAGAATTGAGACAACTGATGGCACAGTGGATGGAGCTGGAACTCGAGTATGGAAAGTCTGAATTCAAATCCAAGCTTAGACATTTTCTGGGTATTTGCACCTGAGAAAATCCTTAAACTTTTATTCACTTCAGTTTTTCCAATTGTAAAATTAGGACAACAGCAACAAACTCCCAGGATTGTTATGTTTCCTCTGAGAAAATATTTGTAAAAAGTATTTAACAATCTGGCACATTGTGGGCTCTCTATAAAAGCTTTATTGTATATGTTTATATATAAATACAGCTTATCTTAAGAGAAAGTCCTTTCCATAAGCTGAAGGTCTCTTTCATTTTAGTCACTATAAGATTAATGTAATGCTTCACATATAGCTTAATAAATGCTTAATGCTTTATTAATTGACCAACTATGATAAACTATGCAAATTTCTTTGAAAATTATGAAGTGATATTTGAATACAATGATTATTTATTACTATTATTATTATTATTATAGCAGAACAGAGGGAGTGAACCCCCAAATATAGCTCAGATAGAAACTGAGAAACTGAAGGCGGCTAGAGGGAGCATTATACTAGATGACAGCTAATTGACAGACAGCAGGACCCTCATCTACTCAGCGGCTACTGACTCACCTCTTTATTCATTCTCATTCTGCTTTCTGAGGTAGGAAATATAATATTGTTATTTCCTGATAAATTAATAAAAATGCACAATTTTTCTTCTTAATGAATTATCTCTAAGCCCCGACCTCCAATTTATTAAGCATCCAGAAAAATCCCTTCCCCTAAGCTTTGCTCTTCTGTCTTTATCTCAAATCTCCTCATTATAGACTTAGACATCAGTTTTACTGTGATATGATTTATTAACAATCTAAGAAATAATATTAATCCAAATTTAAATATTTCAGCTGTGAGAAAGATCACAGTCAGAGTCACCTCCAACCAACAACGGTGACTAACTCCTCCACAGCTACAAAAAGACAGTTTCTCAGGATTGCTGTTAACATCTCAAAAGATTCTCCTCAAGCATCTTTACCATAGGACAAGAGTATCCCTTCTGCTCTTTCCCAATGAGGTTGGTAACTGAGTCATCCTCTTAGGAAAGAAGTTCTCTTACTGTTTTCCCTCTAAACCTCCTAAAGTCACTCCCATGAAGGCAGTTAACTACATACAAAATGAGGTTTCTGTCTTTCCCAAAGATCTTATTTCCTCTTAAAGACACTACGACAGCATCTATATTTCTGCAGGAGAAATTATAAAAGTGGGTGTGATAGTATTAGAAGTTAAAATTAAACATGGAAACCAGAAGGTAATTTAATTAATGTAATATTTTATAGCGAAGAGAAAGACAGTCTCATTCATTAAGTGATACAATCTGATCTAAGCTCTGACATACAATGGCTATCTGACCCTGGACAACATTCACTTCCTCAATACACCTTAGAGAATAATGACAGAAATTAGAAGAGAGAGTTCTCTCATCAGTGGTACACATTTGCCACCTCCTCTCTCCTCTCTTCTCTCTCCCATTCTTACCTCCCTTCTCCTATCTTCTCTTTTCTCTCTCCCCCCTTCTCCCCTCTTCTCCCTATTCTCCCCTCTCTTCCCTTCTCATCTCATATTCTCTCTCTCTGTCTCTCTCTTTCTGTCTGACTCTCTGTCTCTCTGTCTCTATCTGACTCTGTCTCTGTCTCTCTCTCTCTCTCTCTCTCTCTCTCTCTCTCTCTCTGTCTCTCTCTCTCTCTCTCTCTCTCTCTCTCTCTCTCTCTCTCTCTCTCTCTCTCTCTCTCTCTCTCTCTCTCTCTCTCTCTGTTCCTCTCAGGCTCTCTTCTTTTGTTTCTGTCTGTACCTGCCTCTGTGTTTTCCATGGTCTTGGAAAGAAACTTAAAATAAATACTGAGTTTAGTCCCTAATAAAAGAAGAGGAAAGAAGAAAACTTGATCATTGGAAAGCTCCATAGTAAGGATCCAAACTTGACCCTGAGACATGTCCATATTTTTGGAAGAACAATTTCATATTAGTGTTGTTATTTTGTGTAGCTTAAAATCAAAGAACACTACATTCTCCGAAGAATTATAATTGTCATTCAAATAAACATATAGAAGGACCTGGTGGACCTTAGCAGGTTTACAAGACATAACTGCTACACTGCGTATGGAGAAATTATGGAAGGCAAGGGATGGGAACCTGAGAGACTGAGAAGACTATGATGGGTTCCAGTCTATACCTTTGGAGGGACTACCTACAATGGCAAGATCCCGATTTCACAAGAGATCAAAGGGAACATCCCCAAGTTCCTTTCAACAGTATAATCCATATTGTAGATTCTCAGGAGCTATCAAGTCAAGATCTACTTTGGCTTGCCCAAGAGTTTCAGTAACTTAAAGTCAATTTTAAAGTCAATTCATATTATTCATCACAATCAAATGATAATATTGGCTTAGTTATGATAAAGTGAATGTTTAACATATGGTAAACCATAGATTGCAGCAAATTTAGCTCATGCCCGACAGACTAGAGGCATATGTGTGTGAATGCACACCTATTATATATGCATATACTCTCCAGTCCTAGGAAAGGAAACTTCATATAATGTAACTATGTTTGGAGTCAACATTATTGAGTTTCTATTCCATAACCAGAATTATGGGAAGTTGGAAAATATCATAAAAAGCAGTTTCAAATTATTCAAATTATTTTTGAAGAAAAATTAACCCTTCTAGCTTCATTTTCCATTACTACTCTTCTCAGATCTGGGATGTAATGATTCCTGGTGAGGAAAAAGAGTGGGATGAGATGAGTTTGCAGTTCCTTTTCATGTTCAGCTCTATAGTTTTTAGATTATAAAAATCCAGGGATTTGGGAGCATTCTCTCATTGGGTTCCAAAAAGGAAGCTTTGACAAAAGTATTCACAACACTCAGCCAGTTGTCTGTTTGGAGGAAATAACTCAAATAGTGAGATGAGTACACTCCCACACAGTGCCTTGGTTTAAATACCAGAGGAGCAAGACATTTAAATAAACACGCTGAAGTAAGGATGAGAACTATCCCCAACACTTTGCTTTCAGTCACCTTTAAATCTAATACATCTTCTGTTTATCTGCAGAAAAACACTGTGACCATATTAAGGACCAATTGCTTTTTACCAAATGATTTGTTAATATACAAATAAAAATATATTAATAAGAGCTAGTGTTTTATGTCTCTTTAAGCTTTAGAAATATTTTACTTTTATCCTCACAACATTCTTGAGAAGTTATGCTATCATTGTTCCCATTTTACAGACAAGGAGACTGAGGCTAGGGGAGGTAACATGACTTACTCAGGATCACATAGCTGGTAAATTTCTAAAATGAGATTTGACCTTAATCTTCCAGACTTCACATCAATGCTCAATCCACTGTGCCATCATTATTTTGTACCAAGTACTGAGGATTTAAATACAAAAAAATGTAACAATCTCTTTGCTCAAGAAACTCATATCCTAATGAGGAAAATGTATTTATTATTATTATTATATGGCACCTCAATATAAGCTCTATAAAACCTTCCATCATAGAACAAATTTCGCAGTAAAAATACATACATCTGACAATAAATGGGTCATTCTATATCCAATGATCTCCACCTCTACTGACAGGAGGAAATTACTTTTCATCACCTGTCCCATGGGCTCAAAATTGGTCCATACATCTCTCTTTTAATGGATTTTACTTAAAATGATAATTATTTAGTTTTTACTTACTTCAGCACTGTTGTGGAGTCTTGAAATAAATATAACACCCTCACAAAAAAGTAAACATTTATGAAGTGAAAGCACTGTGATACAAATTCAGTGAAACATGCAACTGAAGACCAGACTAGGTACCCCACTCAAGTACATTCTAGTGGAGGACGGAACACCACCTAGACTGATGGAAAGGATGGGTAAACAACATTCTATAATAGGTTGAGGAAGAGGGCAGTGAGGAAAGGTTGTGCTCTGATAAGCAAGAGAAAGTATTCTGGTTTTGATAATAATTAAAACTAGCTTGAGAAATAGAATAAAAAAATAGCATTCAAGGAAATCCCTGCTTCTGATGATAAAGGGAGAGATATTACTTGCTTATGTTGAGGAAGATTATGATAGAAAGATGCAAAACCCTTGGGAAGCTATTAATAATTTGATTTTTCCAATCCTAGTAAGAACAGCTATTCCTCAGGGAATGTGGATTGCACTCAGAAGAAAAGGAAGAAAAAAAATGTTTCCTCTAAGATCCAGAGGATTTGGACGGCTCCACCATCTTACCTTGGAACCATTAGTGTTCACAGAACGGACAGACATAGAAGACTTCAACCAAGTAGGAAACATGTTTACAGTTGCATTTAGGGCATAGAAGGGCAGCTTGTACATTTGGAGGGCCATGACTTTGATTAAATAGTCACCAGCTCCTTTGAGACTAAAGGGTCAAAGTTCACCTCAGACATTTATAGTTGTGTGACCTTGGACAAGTCACATAACCTCTCTCAGCCCTAATCTTAGGTGTAAAGTGAGAATACCTCCCAAGGCTGTGGTGAAGTTAATGGAAGGAAAGCAAAGGGCTCACAAATCTGCATGTGCTCAAAGTATTGTAATACATTTCCTTTTTTTTAAATATCTCCAACAAAATATGCAATGTGAACATAACTCTTGTCAGAGTTGGAGAAAACTACTGATATTAAAAAAGAGGTTGTCTTACCAAAAATACTTAATAATAATAATAACATATATCTGTATAGTGATTTAAATTTATGATCAGTCAGTAAACACTTATTAAACACCTCTGCTAAGGGCTGGACATACAATGAAAGGGAAAAAGAAATCCTCCAAGGAGAACACCTCCGCCAAGATATATTCCAGGATATATCCAGAACAAATGAAAGATAGTCACAAAGAGAGTGTCACAGAAACTGGAGAGACAATGATTACAGAACCTTTGCATCCTGCAGAACATGAGATTTTAACTGAGTAGTGAAGACACTAGGGTAACTGAGGCAAGAGATGAGGAGGGACTAAAAGACGGCCTTTGGAGAGGCACAGAGACTGAAGCTAAGGTGTGGCAATCAGGGATGAGCAAATAGGAATATGTTCCTGGATCTCTTGATTTGAGGCAGAATGTAAGAATGAGAAGTCTGAAAGAATAGAAAGAGACCAGGTTATAATAAACATTAATTGCCGACCACAAAATGCTACATTTTATACTGGAGATATTAAGGAGATATCCAAAATGTATTTCAATCTATGCCTTAGCCTTGGGAAAGGGCAGCCGGGTGGTGCAGTGGATAGAGCACTGCCCCTGGAGTTTGGGTTTGAATCCTGCCTTACTAGCTGTGTAACCTTGGGCACATCATTTAACCTGATTGCTTTGCACCCGTGGTCATGTCCATACATTCTGATCCATATCTGGTCACTGGACCAAATGCCTCTGGAGGAGAAAGGGAGGCTGGTGACCAGTGCAGCACCCCATCCCTTGAATCTAATTCATATCCATGTTATGGCATGACCTCCCTGATGTCATGGTCTTCTTCAAAATGAAGGACAAAACATCATCATCATCATCATCACCACCACCTTGAGAAATAGGTATTATTATTATTATTATTATTATTATTTATCCCCATTTTATAGAGTGTAAGACGTGAGGCTCAGAAGGAATGAATACTGTGTCAGTGTCACACAATTAGTAAGCTTCAGAAGTCTTCCTCCCTCTTGTGTTCAATGACCTTTGTTTGGAAACCAATAATGTAAAATATTGCAGCCAGAAAGGGTCTTTGAGAGGATAAAGTGACAAGGAAATATAGGAATGGGGAGATTGAAAACAGTGACAGAGGAACAGAGACAGCACGCCTCAAGGTCCCAGTTTTTCCATTTTGGAAACAGCTCAAGATGAGTAGCTTTTTTCCCAGGCAAATTAAAATTTCTATAACATTTTATTCCAAGGTGACACCTCCTTGAAATCTTGCCCTCAGAAAAAGCCTTCCAGCTAATCTCTGCCCAGCATAACAGTATCATGAAAATGTATCTGGCCTGCCTCAATCTCTATTCAAGGATCACTCAGGAAGCACTGAATTTCTGTATTGAAAAGGCATCCAAAAGTCATGATCCAGCCTTCACTCAAAGCTATTTTCAGAATAAGAACTCATTTCTTTCTGAGGTAGCCCATTCTGCTTTCAGATGGCACTAATCATGAAGAAAATTTTGCTTCTATGTATCCCAAACTTGGTCCACATTACCCCAGGCAGCTCAAGTCCAATATTAAATCCCCAGCATGGTGGCAGCTAATGTATCTCCTGCCTCATATCATCTCTTTTCTGAAACAAATACTCCTTCGTCCTTTGACTGCTCTTTATATTGCTTTATATTTTCATCCAGGTTGTCCTCTTCTGGAAGCTCACTAATTTACCCATGTTCTCCTAATATGTGGCATCTAGAATGAAATACAATATTTCAGAAGCTCCCTGATCAGGTCAGAGTCCAGGCAAACTATGGTCAACAATGGAGAGTCCATGACTTTTACTTAGAAGTGTGCTGGTAAATATTTAATAACTAGGCCTCGGGGTGGGGTGGGAAGGTAAGATAACAGAATTTCAGCTTAATCTGCATTAACATTTTTCCCATCACTATCTAAAGTCTAAAAAAACTCAACACCACAATCACCCATACCAGGACCTGTTTATCTGCCCCCAAGAAATAAATGCTTACTTGAAAACTGACCAGTTGGCTCTTCTGAATCAGTTCAAAGTGGCTCCCTCACATTGATGGTCCTGCTTTCACTGGACTTTCCAGCTTAACCTTGAGTGGCAGGCCCAGATTCTCAATCTAGATCTCTTATCTTAACCAGGCTACATTACTTCTGGGTCTCCTTTTGTCCTCTCTAATACAATTAATTGAGCAGGATTACTTGACCCTTGATGTGCCTTTCACCTCTCTGTTTTTGATTTTATAATTCTTCACTGCTCTAAATGAATCCATGTCTGTTGTCAGTTAGATTTGTTTAACATATTTTCCTAAGGAATATGTCTAATGAGGTGAGATTTTCAGGGAAATTTGAACAGCTAATTATGTGTATAGGTTTGGTAAATGTGCTAGTGATTTGTATTGCATCATTATGTAAGCTAAAATAATAATAATCAATGTCAAATATTCAAGAGGCATTAGTTTCATCATAAAAAATAGGCTTTATAAAACACATAAAGACTAAAATACACCTAAGTATTACTGTTTAATTTATTTATGATTTTAAAATGACTCCATAATTGTATTTAATAGTCAACTGCAGGGTGATACCTGCTCTGAGTATCCCCCCAAATTTGGGTCAATTTCTCTTTCTGAATTTATCTCCATGGAGTGGTTGATGAATAAAGGAGAAGGGCAATTCAGGATGAAAGTTCCTTGGTGGATTAATACCTGATATTTCAAATACCAAGAGCTGATTCAAATATCGTGAAAGTTTCTTTAAGTTCCAGTTATTAAAATGACTTATTTCTCCTTTTGGAAATCATTGGGGAATTTTTTGATACTGAAACATATTTGTAATCCTTCCTCAAAAATATATTAAATATCTTTGAAATGTTTTATAGTCCTTTGATGCTTCCTATGATCTTTGAATTTGAATTGGAAGAAATCTAAGGAGAATAAGCATCCCTAAAAATGATTTGGTCTTTCAAATGAAAGAAATATAAGAAGGAGAGTTCATCAGAGACCATTTTTTAAAAATAAAAAAGTAGAAAATACTGAAGTAATCTTTTTGGTATTTTGTTTAGCAGCTAAATAAGTGGAAAGAGCGAGTAGGGTGTGGCTACAATTAAAAAGAGGAGCAGCGGTGGAGACAACTGGAAATTCAGAAGAATCAGAAAATCCAAACAATCCAACACATGCTATCTATAAATAAACAAGCTGATGAAAATAGAAGAGTGCCTTCAATTTTGCTTAATTTCTATTTTACTGGCAAAAAGAATAATTGGAACTGAAATGAAAGAACAAGGACTAATTATGAGTTACTCCCCAAGGTAACTAGGAAGTATATGAGACCCTGAAGCTGTCTGGTGAATTCTAGTCATCAGATCCTAATCAATTATATCTCAGGATAAAGATAGAAGTTAACAGCATGATTATGTAACCACATTTTCTCTTTAGAATGTCATGGAGAAGAAGGAACTTTACAGGTTGAAAGATATTCAATTAATTATCTTTCTGATTTTCAAAATATGGGAGAGAATGGAATATGTAAGCCACACAATTATAAGCTTGATATGGATTCTTATCAAAATTCTGGAATGTATCATTAAAGTAATGATAAATAAAGTAATCCAGAAGAGGAAGGCATGATCACTAAGGGAAAATCTACCTTCATGAAGAACAGGTCCAGAATGGTCTTTTAGGAATCAACCAGTCAATTCTTATTTCACAAATGGGGAAAGTAAAGTTCATGAAAAGAAATTAATTTGCTGAAGGAAACACAGTTTAATAGGTCAAGTCCTCTGATTCCAAAACTGGTTAGATTCCCAATACAGATGATCTTTGTTTGCTTTTTGATATTGCTATGAGATTTAGAGATCATGAAACATCATGGATATACTTTATAAGATCTTAGCAAAGCTTTTTACATAATGCTATTCTGGTGACAAAGACAAAGACGAGGTAGTGTGACTTTGTAATCGTATGAATGACCAAACAGAAAACAGTCATTTATGCTTTTACTTCCTTTCCTAAGAAGTGGAAGAGTGGAGCGACCTAAGGATCTGTCCTTCATCATTTGTCTGCGTCAAGTATCTGAGACTGGATTCAAACTCTTGTCCTCCTGACCCCAAAGTGAGTGATTTATCCACTGCACTACCTAGCTGCCCAACAGAAGAGCATTAGTTTAATAATGGCCTCTTCCTTGTTTCGACATATACTATTATTTCTGCTTGGGACTGACTACAATTGCCTATGAGTCAAGTTGACATGCAATAGTCCAAGGCATCTTTTAATCAGATTGCATCATAGAGATCTTCACACTAGTCTCTGAACCTGGCTGACCTGGGATAGTGGGGACTTTCTACTTCCTCCTGAGTCTACAGTCCCAAGAAGATAAGTCATATGTTCTGTCTATAAGTGAACAGTACTGCCTTGCTTCTGGGCCAGGCTTTCTCAGTCAATACCTAATGGACAAAAGCTACCATAGAAATAACCAACATCATCCCAGCATGTCTTACATTGTTCACCAGGATGGGTGGGAACGTTATTTGCTTCTGAAGTGAGTATAACATCTTGAATTTCCTTGCCCTAAACTCTCCAAATAAAAGACCCTCTCTTCTCCATCTCTCACTATTTCCACTTCTGTTTACTTGTGACATTCACAGAAGTGATATCAAGGTGTTGAAGGAAGACAGGAAAGAGGAGATGCTTTTCTATTCTCTTTTAGGATTTGAAGAAAACATTCATGTTTTTCTGTATGGATGCTCTTTGGGGTGTGTATCTTGGCTCTGAGAATTTTCACTGGTTTCCCAACTTCTCTTAATTCTAGTGCCTTTTCTTTATTAAATATTCCCTACCTGCTGGTTCTTTTTTCTTTTTCTTGCTATCACCCCCCTAGATTCTAAGTTTCTTGAATGCAGGAACTGTATTTTGTCTTTCTTTGTAAACCTAGCACTTAAAATAATGTTTGAAATGCTATAAATGTTTCATCATTTTTAACTTACTTTAGATCTCTTCCATCTTTGAATCTATGAATGAATGAACATGCTTTAACAAAGCCAGGTGAGCTACATCACTTACAACAAGGCTACAGACTTGATGCATAATGTTTAACCATGGAAACTATGATTTCCATAAACATTATCTTTGGGAACTATTTATTACTTTAATTATTCTTAGTAAGCATACACATCAACAGAGTAAAGATGAGAGTGAATCCAGAATCCTTGTTTCAATGAATCTAGCAATTATTTTTTCTTATCATTTTCCTGATATAAATTCAGTATTCTTCATATGCTATGAAATAATGCAAAGTGCTATTATTCTAGCACTACAAATGGAAAAACCAAAGCACTGAGGCAGTAAATGTCATGCCCAAAGAGCATGGGAAATATAATGAAATAGAATGGAAGTTTATTTAGTTGACTTAAATGTTGGGAAGCTAAAATGCTGTTTCATTTTCATGGTTAATTAAAAATCACTCTGGTATCTGAAATCTCAGTTTAAAGGGAGAAGTGGTTAAATACATTAAATACAAATTTACTTATATAATTGTATTGTCCCTTAATTGGGGCTCTGTTTATTTTGTTTTCCCATACTTTATATTTTACCCAATCTTAAAAACCAATAACTGAAACATGTCCTTTCTTAGGCCCTGTGTTTTACCCTGCTGAACACAGGGAAGACACGAGTCTCTTAGCAAAACAAAACAATCCTGAAATGCATCTCTGGTGTGAAGAATATCGCTCATCTTTATAAAGTTAGAAAAGATGTACTACATACCGTCTGCTAGGAAATGTCCAGGAATGCAGAAGGAGCAGTGAATTCTATTAGCAGAGAGTTAAAGAAGGAACCTCGATGGTAGAAAAATGGAGGAAGTGCAACTCTCAGATTGGAAGAAGAAAAGGAAACAAAAGCGAGGAGTAATGACCCCTACCACCAGGTGAAGGTTAAAAAGAATCATGAACTGGAGAAAGTTGGCAGATTCATGCAGACAACTATGGAGAGGACCGTTGATAAGAACAACTATTTACGCTATGTCAGGAATTTGTGGGCCGCAGTAGGAGGCATGTGTTGAGGCGCCACATGAGAATCATCACCAACTTGGATATGAATGAAGATGACTGAGCCAATAGAGGCCACTTGGGGAAAAGCTATTCATATATATTTCCCATAAACTCTGTTGTGTTTGTCTTATAATAGAACTACAACTTATTGTCTTTGTCCTATGAATAAACCTATTTCTTTTTACTTGTGAATGGTGAGCTTGCCAGGAAGACCAGTGACAATGCAATGAAGTATATCACATACGTAAGTTTCCAAATTTCCTGGGTAAGGACAATAAGTCAGAGGAGTCCCTCAAAATATCCTTTTCCCCCTTAAAAAGTTATTCATAGATTTCTGGTCGAGATGTCAGAGAGAAAATAGAATCAGTGATAAGCTCTTCTGGGTGTCCCTCAGAATCGACATTAATCAAGCCTCTTAACAGATTCTGGAGTGACAGAATACACTAAAGATAAGAGTGAAACATGTTCCATTAAAGTCTGTCATGGGGGAGCATGGGGGAGCTCAGAGCAGAGAGCAGAGCCTTAGCACACCGGTGGGGAGTGAGACTAGGGACTAACCTGAGATCCTCAGTGGTGAGAGTCTTTGGAGTTAGAACTAGGCAGCCCTGTGGGCAGCTCCAGAATTCTAGGAAAGCTCCAGTGCTGGTGCCCCAAACTCCTGGCATTCCCCCATGGGAGGACCTAGCATTCATGCCCAACAGCTCAGACACAGACCCAGGTGACTCTATCTTCCCCAATGAATGAATGGGCAGCTGATTTTCCCCCATGCTAATGATCCAGAGAGAGCCTCTGGCATTTCTAGCCTAGATAACCTAGCCCAGTGACAGCACAGAGACCACCCCAGGCACCCCACAATGTTCTCAACAACCCAGGGATTGGACAGCTGACATCCCCAGCATAGATGATCCAGAGAGAGAGAGAGAGAGAGAGAGAGAGCCTTTCAGTTCCTTACCAGAATGGCCACTGAGCAATCCAATGGAGTTCCTAACATCAATGGCCCCAGGCCAATTAACAAGCCACTTGTGTTCCCAGCTCCAAAGGTCTTCAAGCAAGTCCATCCCCCAACAAAATAGTTAAAACCCAAAATGAATGAGAAAGATAAGTGAAAATCAGGGTCCATTTAAAGTTATCTTGGAGATAAGGAAGGGCAAAACACAAACTCAAAGAAGAGAAGAAGGGGGGGGGCATCCTATGTGAAGGAGATTATGAATTGGTCTCAAGTCCAGAAAGACTTAGAAGAGCTCAGAAAGGCATTTTTTTGCAAGGCAAATGGGGTTAAGTGGCTTGCCCAAGGCCACACAGCTACATAATTATTAAGTGTCTGAGACCGGATTTGAACCCAGATATTCCTGACTCCAAGGCTGGTGCTTTATCCACTGTGCCACCTAGCCGCCCCATCAGAAAGGATTTTAAAAATCAAATGAACAATTTGAGAAAAGAAATGCAAGACAAAATTTACATATTGCAAAAAACAGTGACAGAAAAGAAATCTTTATAAATGCAATTGAACGGGGCGGCTAGGTGGCGTAGTGGATAAAGCACCAGCCCTGGAGTCAGGAGTAGCTGGGTTCAAATCTGGTCTCAGACACTTAATAATTACCTAGCTGTGGGGCCTTGGGTAAGCCACTTAACCCTATTTGCCTTACAAAAACCTAAAAAAAATGCAATTGAACAATTGGAAAAAATATAGCAGATTTTTAAAGAATAGAATTTGCCAAAGGGAAAAGGAGATGCAAAAGCTAATTGAAGAAAATGCCTCCTTGAGAAATAGGATTGATCTAATTGAATGCTAATGGTTTCAAGAGAAGCTAAATATTTGTAAATATTTTTTAAAAAAATGAAAAAATAGAAGAAAATGTAAAATACCTCATTGTTTAAACAATTAACCTAGAAAATAGATACAGGAGAGATAATTTAATAAATACAATACCTGATAGCCATGACCAAAAAAAAAAAAGAGCCTAGATACCATTCTTCATGAAATCATAAAGTAGAACTGCCCTTGACCTCCTGAAACCAGAGGACAAAATAGCCATGGAAAGAATTTACTGATTCCTACCTGAAAGTGATCCCAAGATGAAAATGCCAAGGAATAATTTAGCCAAACTCCATAATTATCATATCAAGGAGAAAATCAGGGAAGCAACCAGAAAGAAGTGATTCAAATACCAAGGATCCAGTCAGGATTACATAGGACCTGGTTGCCTCAATATTAAAGGATCAAAGGGCCTGGAATATGATACTGAATGGCAAGGGAGCATGGGTTATAACCAAGAATCAACTCTTCAGAAAAACTGAACATACACTTTCAGGGGAAAAATGAACATTTAATGAAATGAGTAACTTCCAAGCTTTCCTGATGAAAAGACCATATTTGAACAGAAAATTTGATCCTCAAACAGGAAACTCAAGAGATACATGAAAACAGGGGAAAAGAAAAAGACTGTTATTCACTGACATTAAGCTTGTTACATCCCTACCTGGGAGGAAGATTCTCACAACTCTTGAGAATCTTATCCTTCTTTAGAGGGATAGACCTAAAATTAATTGGAAAACTAAATAACCTAATTTTAAAGAATGAGATCAAACATAAAATCAGAAATAATTAATCATTTCATTCAAGATGATGACAATAAGGAAACATCATATCAAAACTTATGGGTTGCAGTCAAAGCAGTTGTAGGGGACATATATCTGTAGATGCATACATGAATGAAATAAAAGTAAAGGAGATCAATGAACTAGGCATGAAACTAAAAAGACTAGAAAAAGAACACATTAAAAATCAATTATAAATTCTGAAAATCAAAGAAGAAACTAATATAATTGAAAGAAAACTATTGAACTAATAAATTAAAACAGTTGGTTTTATGAAAAAAGCAATTAAATAGATAAAACTTTTGTTAATTTAATTTAAATTAAATTACCAGTATTAAAATGAAAAAGGTGTATTTGCCACCAAAGAAGAGGAAATTAAAGTAATAAGTTGGAACTATTTTGCCCAACTCTTTGACAAAAAATTTTACAATCTAAGTGAAAAAGAATGAATAATTCCAAAAATATCAACTGCCCAGGTTGAAATAAGAAGAATTTAAATACTTGATATTCCCATCTCAAAAAAGAAAATGAACAGGTCATCAGTGAATTGCCTAAGAAAATATCTCCAGGACTAGATGGATTCACAAATGAATTCTACCAAACATTTAAGGAACAATTAGTTCTAATTCCATATAAACTCTTTGAAAAATAAGGAATTCTTCCAGATTCCTTCTATGCCACCAATATGGTGCTTACACCTAAACCAGGAGGAACTGAAATAGAGGAAAAAGTTATAGACTAATTTTCCTATTGAATATGGATGCAAAAATTTTAAATAAAATATTAGCAAATATTACAGTCAGTTATCATTAAGATAATACCCTCAGATCAAATGGGATTTATACCAGGAATGCATGGTTGGTTCGATATTAGGAAAATTATCAGCATAATTGACCATATCAATAAAAACCTAATAGAAATCATATGATTATTTCATAGGTACTGAAAAAGGTTTTGACAAAACGCAGCTTCCATTCCTATTAAAAACACTAGAGAGTATAGGAATAAATTGAGTGCTCCTTAAAATGATAATTAATATCTATCTAAACCATCAACAAGCATTATGTGTAATGAGGAAAGTCATAAACATTCCCATAAAATCAGGGGTGAAACAATAATGTCCAAAATCATTATTTTTCAGTATTAGGCTCAAAATGTTAGCCTTAGCAATAAGAGAAGAAAAAAAGGAGTTAGAATAATTAGTGAAGAAACAAAATTCTCACTTTGCAGATAATATGATGCTATACATAGAGAATCCTAGAAAATTATCTTTTTAAAAAACCCAACTACTTGTGGGGTGAGGAGGGGGTTATGGTTACTCTCACAACAAGATTATTGTAATAATAGAAAAAAAATCCAGAAGAAAGAAATCTAAAAAAGAATTATTTGAAACAATTTGAAATTTTAGCAGAGTTGCAGGATATAAAATAAACCCATATCAATCATCAGCATTTCTATATAATACTAGCAAGACAGCAGCAAAAGAAAGAAAGAAAATTTCATTTATCATAACTGTAGACAACATAAAATACTTGGGAGACTACCTGCCAAGGCAGACTCAGAAACTCTAAGAAAAGAACTACAAAACATATTTCACAAAAAAAATCAGATCTAAATAATTGCCAAATGTCAATTGTTCTTGGGTAAGTCAAGCTAATATAATAAAAATGACAATTTGATCAAAATTAAATTATTTATTCATTGTGATCAAATTTCCAAAAATACTTTATTGAGCTAGATAAAATAGTAACTAAATTTACATGGACGCATAAAAGATCTATCAAGAAAATTAATGAAAAAACTGCAAAGGAAGATGGTCTAGCCATACCAGATATAAAATTATCTTATAAAAGATCATCATGTTTGGTACTGGTTAAGAAATAAAGCGGCAGATCAGTGAAGAAGACTAGGTGAAAAAAAAACAGCAGTACATTACTATAGTAATCAACTGTTGATAAATCCGAAGATTCCAGCTTTTGGGATAAAAACTCACTTTTTAATTAAAAACTATTGGGAGAATTGGAAGATAGTATGACAGAAACTAGGAAAAGACCAACATCTCACATCCTATAGCCAAATAAAGTCAAATTTAGAAATAAAAGGTAATATTATAAGGCAGTTAGAAAAACAAGGAATACTTTACTGTCAAGTCTGTGGAAAGTGGAGCAGCTTTTAGCCAAAGTAGAGATAGAGAACATTATAAAACCCAAACTAGATAATTTTGATTACATTAAATTAAAAAGCATTTACCCAACAAAATACTTCAACCAAGATTAAAAGAAATGTAATAAGTTGGGAAAAAATTTTACAACTGGTATTTCTGACAAAGGACTCATTTCTAAAATATATAGAGAGAAATGAGTCAAATGTATAAGAAAACATGTCATTCCTCAATTGATAAATGTTCAAAGGAAATGGAAAGGTAATTCAAAGGAAGAAATCAAAGCTATCTATAGACATGAAAAATTGTTCTAAACCATTATTGATTAAAGAAATGCAAATGAAAACAACTCTGAGTTGTCCCCTCACACCCATCAGATTGGTCAATACAATATGACCTAGAAGGACAATGATCCATGTTGGAGGGGATGTGGAAAAACTGAGACACTAATGCATTGTTAGTGGAGCTGTGAGATGATCCAGACTTTCTGGGGAACAATTTGGAATTGTACCTAAAGAACAATAAAACAGGGCAAACCCTTAGATCTAGCAACACTACTACCAGTTCTGAATGCTGAAGAGTTCCAAAGAAAGGCTAAATCCCACCCCTCATATAAAAATATTCATAGTAGCTCTAATCCATGGTCCTATGCCCCCATGTCATTTTAACTCTTGACTTGAAATATGTTATAGAAGGGAAGTGGAGCTAATAGGGGACAGGTTGGTGGGCTGGAAAGGAGGGAAATAGGAAAGAAAGGAGAGAAACATTTTTTAAAAGGAAATTAATTTTAATTATGAAATCATGCTGTCTTAAAGTTTGTGAGACAAGATTCATTTGCAGAACCAAAAAAATGTGTCTTTTGGGTTTAAACAGCACCTCCTTCATTATAATGATGAAGTTTAGTTTTATATGAATAAAAAATAAGGAGGGACAAGGAGGAAAAAAGGAGCTTTCAAGCATAACACCTTCAAATCAATCAGAAAATTGTTTTTGCATGAATGCCATAAGCAAAGAGGCTATATCCAAAGTATTAATTGGCTAAACATTCAGCTTAACCAATGACTGCCATCTATAAGTTTCTTAATTAGTATAATGTTATAAATGTTTATGTTTAAATAATATAGCAATCGCCTGAACAGAGATGCAAAGGACTTTGCAAATATCCTCTGGGGATATTTATCATCACAGTTTTCTAGATACAAAAACAAATGCTAAATCGTTGGGGCTTACACCAAGGTTCAAAGTAAGACATCTCAGATAAAAAGCAAGAATCCAGAAGGCCTGGAACCCACTTCATTGTCTTATCTATTAGAGTCCAAATCAAAATAATTATGAAGATGGGATTTGGGAAATATACAAATTCATAATCCAAATATGGAATTCCTATTCTTAGTACACCCTGTGAAGCAGGATTAGGAGAGAAAATCTTCCATTTCTCTACCAGGAGGTAAATAAATAAATATAAATATAGATAAATAAATAAATATATAGATAAATATCTGACCACCACCATCCTATCCCCAATCCATGAGACATTAAAAATAGAAGAGTCTAAAAAGAATGTCTTTTGTGTCCCACCTCCAAAAAAAAAAAAGTATGGGGGCTTCCCTATCCAATGGTCTGAGTGGCTAGTAAGAACCTGATCTGGAGTCTAATCTTGTCTAATTCGTTGCTAGGAATGTGTGCAGGAGGCTCATTATTTAATTAAGAAGAGACATTACAAGAGCCTTAACTGCAGTGCATAGCACAATTGCAAGGCCTCCCAATTTATGGTTTTCATTAATTAACATAAAGTAGTGTAGGCAAGCGAAATCAAGTGATCTGCTCAGCTATTAGAATTTTGAGAGTTAATTAATATAACAGCACAGTTCACTGGGCTTGGAAATTATGAGCAACATATAGAATTTTAAAAAGCCCTGCGCCATTTTCTAATTGGAAGATGCCCAAGTACTCCAACCGCACTGTGTTCCTTTGAACCTTGGTGCCCTAACACAATTACAGACCAGCTGAGGCTAATGTCCACACCAGGGAAGAACAATTAACCAATTCCATCTAAATTCAACAAACACTTGAGGCCTCCTCTGTGCAAGGCAGGTGCTAGGTAGAGAATTTTTGAATTTTCTTCCATTTACTCATAACGAGTTATTTCCTTATTTGGCTGATCAGGCTGAAATGATTACAGGCCATTAGTAACTATTAATAAATAAAATCATTTGCCTTTTAGAAGTATGTCCGGTATTCTCAGTACTTGCATTTCACACACCAAGGAGGCAAGTATAATCAACACTTTCCTGTAAAAACACCTCTGATCAAAGCATAAAGCAGAATTTAAATAATTCAGAGATTGATTCTGTGGAATGGCAGCAAAGAAACAAGGATAATTAATGAATTTGCTAATTGTTCTTCCCTGCTGCTTAAGCCACACTATATGCAATCCACACCTTCTCTTTCTATACTGTGCCATTAGCCCCTGGTGTTTAATTAACAGATAAAGAATAAACAAGATCACTGACTCTTTTAACTATTACTTGCAGCTTTTTCAACAAAGGGCAAGTCCCAACCTAATTTGTAAATTATATATATATATATATATATATATATATATATATATATATATTTGTGTGTGTGTGCATTTTGCACACACACACACACAGACAGCATATTCAAGCTCAATTCAAAACTATTAAGAAAACGAGATTTGGGAAATATACACAAACATTACCCATATATGGAATCCTTATTCTTAGTACACTCCGTGAAGCAGGCTTAGGGGAGAAAAATATGTATATTTATTTGTATACACACACAATACACACATACACATGCAAAAATATAAATCAGCGGTGGCTAGGTGGCACAGTGAATAGAGCACCAGCCCTGGAGTCAGGAGTACCTGGGTTCAAATCCTGACCTCAGACATTTAATAATTACCTAGCTGTGTGGCTTTGGGCAAGCCACTTAACTCCATTTGCCTTGCAAAAACCTAATATATATATACATATATATATATATATATATATATATATATATATATATATAAATCACTTGATTTTCCCACTATGATCTTCCCCACTAATTTATATCACATTTTTGTGCAATGGAATAAAAATGGAAAAAAGGGAAAGGAAGTTTTTTTCTTCTTTTTTCTAGAATATGGATAGTCTAAAATCTATTTTTGTAATATGACCACAGAGAGTCCTCTACATTTATGATTTCAAATATTTCTATTTCTCCCAGCCAAGAGTGCCCTCTAAGCAATGAGTCAATTTTGTTTGTTTATTTTTTAAAATCCTAACTGGGCTTGCTAGTATCTCATGGATACACTGAGCAACTTAGAAAGATGAAGTGTATAGCCAGAAATTCCATGTCTCTAATCAAACCTGATGCTACGTATTCTGTAGGGAATTGGGGAAGGAAAAAAAAAAGTTTAGTTGGAATCAGTGGATCCCAGTTCACTAACTACAGTTTGTAGGACCTTGGACAAGTCCCTCAAGCTCAGTAAGTCTACCTTCTCTGTAAAATGAGAGGGGAGGACTATATGGACTACTGATTCTTCTCAAGCTTTAAAACTATGACCCTCTGGACTCATGTTCATGGACTAGTTATTTTATTTCATTGTTTGTTTGTTGGGAGTGAAGGAAAGTAGGAGGTCACATCATAGACAAGGTACATTCATTGCCTCAGAATAGCTGAGGATCATAGGAAAGCCTCTAGGCACAGAAACATTTTCCTGGCATGTTCTACCAATTAGAGATTCAGCTGTGTTAACAAGATCCTCCTTCAGAATGCAAATATCCCCTGGGAGGGTTAAGCTTATCAACCATTGACAATTTACTATAAATTACTTTAATCAGATCAACCCTGAAGCTGAGATCAGCCCTAATTACCAAAGGGGGGGGGTAGGATAGAGGGATACCTGGAGAAAGGAAGAATAATTCTAGAGCTTGGGTCATTCCCTGGCATGTCAACACTGGATAAGGAGGAAGAACTAAAATGGGCAGAGAGAAGCATGGGGTCACTGGATCTCTGGAGAGCGAGGAACTGCAAGGAGAAGATATCAGGGAGTTTAAAAGCTGTTTGATTCACTTTTTCTGAAGTCAGAGCTTCCAGGTTCAGTCCTGCTTTTGACATTTTCTCTATATGACCTTAGACATTTCACTTGACCTCTTTGGACCTTAGGTTCTTTATCTGTAAAATGAACTAAATCAGATGCTCTTCAAAGATTTCAGACCGTGCACCCTTATGGCAGTCTGAAGAAGACAGCCGATCCCTTCTCCAAATAATACTTTTAACTACATAAAAGAAAATATAGGATTACAAAGGAAACCAATTATATTGAGATCTAGTTAATGTGTTTTAAGAACAAGTGTATGAATGAGTTAAGTACATCAGGTCACCTAGTTGTGTGACCTTGGTCATGTCACTTAACCCCATTACTTTGCAACCCCCCCCAAATAAGAAAAAAGTAATTGTCTTATTGTCCGAATTTATCATTGTTATTGCTACATAGTTATGGGTATACATCTAGAGGCCTATTCATCCAGGAGACCTCTTCAGTCATTGTCAATGACTGATATTAAAGAACTGATGGGAGCTCAACAGATGTACCTTGCAGGTACAATACATTGACTAAGACAGGCTGTCTTACACTATTGCCAATTATTTGCAATTTAGGTCAAACAACAGCATCAAACATTTCTCCAGTTAGATGGAAACTCAGTGGTCATATGCTCAATTACATACCTGAAAATCAGTCTTCACCTCCACACACACACCCCATAAAAGTCATTTTGACTGTGATCCATGACCTTCAAAGTAGTCAAAATTTAGCTTGCCACTATCCAGGTGTAGCAGATTCTATGTAGGGCAGATACGATGATCCAAAATTCTATAGCATTTAGCTTTAATAAGTGAAATAAGATTAAGAATTTTGGGACACCCTATCTAATCAGAAAGTTGAGGGGATAGTAATATTTTGTTTTGCCTACCATTAAGCCTAAATTTGTGCCAGTACCATATCATTAGCTGATATGAGAGTATTTTTCCAAACACTGATCTGATATCCAAAGGTCTCTTTTCTTAATATTTGGGAAGCATAGGAATTTCAGTTTTGGAAGGAAGAAGTCAGGACAACATAGCCCATACAATGCATGGACCCATACATTTGTAAATTCCTAAATCCTGTTGCCTCTTTATTAAGGAAGAAGCCAAAAATAGGTCCTAGATCTAGAACTACCACAATGTTTGATAGAACTTTGTAGATCTGTAGTCAGTTATTCAGACCTAGGTTTGAATCCCCATTCTATTTCTTACTCCCCATTGGAGGTAGCTAGGTAGTACAATGGATTGTGCTTATTACTTAAAACCCGGAAGACCTACTTCCTAAGTATATGACCTTGAGCAAGTCACTTAACCACTATCAGCCTAAGGTTCCTCATCTGTAAAATGGACTTAAAAATATCTCATAGAATTGTTGTGAGGATAAAATGAAGTAATTCTTTTCAAACCTAAAAGTGTTACATAAATGTTTGATATGCATTGTTATTATTTGTAATGATTATTATTATCTTATGACATTGCATAATATTGACCTCTCTGTCTCAATTTTCTTCTAAAAAATTAACGGACTTGAAAACCAATCCATTCCAGCTTCAAATCCTTAATAACCAAGACCCAATGCTATCTTTGTACAAAGTGAATGTGTTAACAGCTTTAATTATGCTCCCCAAGTCCCAAAGTTTATGGGTGGGGATTCCCAGGGAAACCTATAGTGCTCATATTGTGTATTCCTTTGGAAGACTACTTTTGTTGTTTGCATTACCCTATATATTTACATAAATGTTGAACATTCATTCTCTGGAGTTCCTGGAAAGTCATAGAGTAGAATCTAAGTCTGGAAACAACAAATCTGTGTGGTTAAAATAAGATATTTTCAGTCACTTCTTAACATAAATGAATGGCATTATAGATCAGTGGGAAAAGGAGTAGATTTGGACTTAGGAGACCTGGTTTCAAAATGTTCCCCTCTTCTTGTAGTAGTTATCTATGTGACACTGAGCAAATCACTTGAACTCTCTTGTGACTCGGGTTTCTCATATATATATATATATATATATGTAAAGTCAGCGAGGGGGTTGGAATCCATGATCTCTCAGGCTCTTTCAAATCTACATATAGGATGCTAAAATGGGAGAATCTATAACAGGTGGCAGTGGAGCTGGACAGCTCAGTTTCTTTTCTCACACACCTTTGCTACAGGTGGAAAAAGTATGGCTGTAAACAGTGTGAGAAGCACCTGGCCTTCCTTGGTAATGACAAATTTCCATATGCTATACATTATGTGTATAAAAGGTTTGAAAATTTTCCCAGATGTAAGACACAGACACTTTGGAGGAGATTTCATATGGAATTTTAAGATGAACAGCCTTTCTCCAAGTTTCCAATTATACTAAAGACTACTATCTGGAGACCTCCTATCCTCAAAAATTAGTTGTCAATGTGCATGTTGTGGCTCTGAATTTGAAAAGGAATAGGGTATATGAGTCAGATAAATGAGGTGAAACACAACTGCAGTATTTCCTAAAATGGTGCATCCATGGAAGGTGTCAACTATCAGGAGAGAGCGTCTTTAGAGCCACCCTTTGGAGGATCCTGACATCTGTGTAGCTGTTCTAATGTCTCTGATGAATTTTGCTCTAAGAATTTCCAGCAGTGACAAAAGAAAGCTGGACCAGATTAGAAGTCAGAAACTATGGGTTCAAATCTCATCTTTTTTTTTTTTTTTGGAGCTTGGGGAAGTCACTGAATCTTTTTGGGACTCTGCTTCCTCAACTATAAAATGAAAGAATTAGACTGGGTGGCTAGCCAAGAACTATTCCAGTTCTAAATGATGGTTCTGTCATTTATATTATTCTCTATAAACTTATTTTTCGAAACCCAGGTAGAACTGCAGGTAGATTCTCATCATGCTAAAGAGTCATCCCACAGAGTTCCTAGGATTGGGAGCCACTCTACAAAAGCACTCACTGTGCCTGAAGCATAGGACCACCTAGTTCTCTATTTTTAGGCCAGTGGAGAATTCTAAAATTTCTTTTAAAAAACTCATTCTATTATTTGAATTGTTTGCATATGCAAATGTATACCCTACAGTTCTTTCTCAAGGAATTCAGTTTTGTTGAGTCCCTTTCTGGACTCCCTCAATCTTCCCCAAGCAAGCATTGAAAGGGCAGGAGACAAGGAAGACAAGAGAATAAAGTTCTCCCCTTGTACACCAAGGTCTCCATTTATTGAACCAAATACCAGTGGTTAAATATCCTTCCCAGTCCCTTAATCCACTCCCACTCCTGAGGCACTTAGTAAAATAAGGCTCTGGTGCTCAAGGGCACCAGGTGATGAAGGTTCATAGCATTCCCACACACAACAATCCCTAACACAGTTGTATTTCTGGAATGCTTGATAAAGAAGGAAAGACTTTCTGGATATCAGTTGTAATATTTGTTGCTATTCAGTAGATTTTTTTCAGTCACATCCAATTCTTCATGATCCTTTTTGGGGTTTCCTTGGAAAAGATACCGAGTGATTTGCCATTTCCTTCACCAGCTCATTTTACAGATGAGAAAGTTGAGGCAAGCAGACAAGTGAATTGTCTAGGATCCCACAGATAATGACTGAGGCCAGATTTGGACTCAATTTTCATGATTCCAGACCCAGCTCTCTATCCACTGTGCCACCTAGCTGCCCTCTATTTCCTGTGCCATCTAGTTGCTCTGGTTGTAATGATAACTAGGTATCTGGTGTAATAATCACAAGCATGAACCATTTGAAGAATTATAAACTTCTATAGTCTATAGAAGTTACCTAAGTAGCCTGGATTGATAGGCTGTATATCAGATGGTGTCTGCCTCCATATGTAGACTTTTAAAAACCTAAAATTTAGGAACATCCCATGATGACCATATGTTTCCTATGGCACAAGTTCTTACCTTACTACCCCCAGATTACCCAAGGTGGATAGGCCTTAGTAGGTAAGTGAACTTATATGTGAAAAAAAATGGTTATTTTCACTAACCTTTGTTTTTATAATTATCTTTCATATTCTATTTTTACCATTAAAATTATTCTGGTAAGGAGTTATTCAGTTTGACTAAATCTCCATATGGGTTAATGGCAAAGAAACATGATGAACCCTTCCTTCAGTCTATCATTTTGTAGGGTCTCTAGTAGGGCTTTTCCCTGTTCCTCACTACAACTCTGAGACAGGTGCTATGAGGATCCAGTTTTACAATGGAGAAGATTGAGGCAGAAAGAGTTTAAGTAATTTGCACAGGTTGGCCTAGACTGCTTTCTGACTTCAAACAGAGCATTCTGACCACTAGCACCATCCATTGCCTAAGAAGTCTCAGAAGAGCCATGGAAACTGTCTCTGAATTTCTGAAGTATTGTTCTGTGGAAAAGAGATTAGACAGGGTAGGTTGGAAGAGCAGTAGGGAAGATTAATAGTAACAATAGCAATAAAGATGATGATAAATAGTCAGTATTTATATAGCATTTTCAGATTTATAAATCACCCTACTATACTACCTCAACCCATCCACACATTAAGCCTCTAAGGCAGATGTTATTAATATCCCCATTTTATAGACTAGGAAACTGAGGATGAAAAGTTAGATGCTTTGCCTAGGAACACACAGTTAGTATCTGAAGCATGGTTTGAACAATCTATGAAATTCAAGACCTTGCTGAATCTCTGTGTATATGAATAATGAGGGGTTTCTGGATGTAGCCAGTGGCCTATAGCTGCAAGATTTTAAGCCGTAGATAGGATTCTTGATCCAGTGTGGTTTGGCTCATATGACCTTTGAGATTTCTGCAAAACCAGAGACTGCATTTCAGAAATTAAATTATATCCAATATGACCTTTATTAAGATAAAGATCTCTCTTCTTTTGTCTTACCTTCCCTTTTCACTCAGATATGAATTTCATATGTCTATATGTTTTATTATATAAATAATTTATAAATTTATATGTTTATATATAAATCATTCAAATTCATTAAGATTACTTTTTAAAATGATTTTTTCTGGTTACATATAAAGATAGTTTTCAACTTATATTTTTGTAAACTTTTTGTAAACCTTTTGAATTCCAATTTTTTCTCTCTCCCTCCTCGATCCTGATCTGATATAAGTAATACATGTACAACCATGTTAAACATATTTCAATATTAATCACATTTTGCAAGATGTTTCAGAACAAAAGGGAAAAATCATGAGAAAGAAAACACATAAAATAAAATTTAAAAAGTGAAAATAGTATGATTTGACCTGCATTCAGGCTCCATTGATCTCTCTGAATGTGGATGGCATTTCCTATCACTAGTCTTTTCAAATTGTCTTTGAAAGCTGCATTGTTGAGAACTAAGTCTGTTAATAATTGATTATCACACATTGCTCTTAAGGTATACAATGTTCTGGTTCTGCTGATTTCACTCAGGAACAATTCATATAAATCTTTCTAGATTTTTCTGTTATTAAGACTTATTTTAATAAAAATAACAATGAACATGGAGTTTGATGACCCAAAGCTGATTAGTAAATGTGGAACCCTGAGCAAGTCATCTCTTCTCTTTGGGCCTCAGTTTTCTTCTTTGTAGAATTAATGGGTTGGATTTATTGGTATCTAAATTTCCTCAAGGACTGTGAGGTCCTTGAAGGCAGGAAAGGCCATCATTGATTTTTCAGTCTCAGCAGCCTCAGGAACCAGTAGTTCTTTGACACATGGGAAAAAATAAAGATCTGGTGAGTTAAGTGGATTGGAATAAATGTTCTCTAAGGTTTCAGCAGATCTTGGCATTCTATGATTTTATAGCTAAAAAAGTAAACTTTATTTATCTACAAAAGGTTTCCTTACATAGAAAAATAAAAATTGGTGGGTGATGGAGTGAGTTAGACTAAGTGAGTTGTAAAATCATTTCCAAGTGCAGTTTAGCATATTCTTTTACACATAGTATGAATGAGACATGCCTATTGACTGACATTATTTAAATCTATAACATTGCAAGATGAATAATTAGGTGGCTAATAAATGCTTCTTAGAGGCAGTTGGTGTGTGATGGCTACAGCACCTGGTCTGGCATCAGGAAGACCTGAGTTCCCATCTGGTATCAGACACTTACTAACTGTGTGACCCTGGGCAAGTCACTTAACTTGTCTGCATCAATTTCCCCAATTGTAAATATGGAGATAATAATAGCACCTACCTCACAGAGTTGTTGTAAGAAGCAAATAAGATAATATTTGTGAAAGTAGTCAATATAGGCTCTATATAAATGCTTATTCCCTTATTAACTGATTGATGAATTGAAATGGTATTGATGAGAGCAACCTGGATGTGGAATCAGAAATACCTAGACTCAAAGCTCACTTCAGATATTTACTAGCAGTGTGATCCTGGGCCAGTCACTTAACCTGAGTTTCTTTATCTATAAAGGGACTTGGAATTCCTGGCCTCTAAGGTCCCCATCAGCTCTCAGTCCAAGATCCTATGACTAAGGTATTCCTGTCTTAAAATGAATAAAGACAAATAATCTAGATGTTATTGGTGGATGAAACCATGTTGTGGTGGAAAAGGGACCAGTCCTGGAATTAGGGAAGACCTGAACCTGTAGGCCATTCCAAGTAGCCTAACACTTCATCTAAACCTAATTTTCTCCATCTGTGAAATGGGTATTATAATACCTTCAGTGCTTACCTCAACAGTTTGCTTTGAGGATCAAATGAGATACTGATGCATTTAAAGAGTCTGTCAATCCCTACCCCAATCAATAAATGTCAATTTACTATCATTATTAATGGACACAATGCATGTTTCTATAAACGTCCTTGAAACTAAATTTGGGATTGCCACATCCCATATTCCCATGGATTCTGGTTGCCAGGGCAGATTAGATTTGTCTTCATTTCTCATTTGTTATCAATTGGCAATGACTTAACATTTAGTTTCTCTGCCAGCTCTTCCTCTTCACCTCTACCATTTTCTTTGAAATAGTTAATGGCTTATTTTTCAAGAAACCACTTTAGTGCCCACAAAGGGAAAGGCGCATACTACATAAAGGAAGTTTTGTTCAATAGAATGATCACTTTGTGGATTGTATTAAATAAACACATACTATTTTTTGTTTATTAAGCCTGGATTTTTCACCTTTCTGATCTCCTTAAAAAAGGACACATCAGTCCTGGGAAGAACATTGGGAAAGAACATTGAAATCATGAAAACATAACCATTTCTAGATTCTGTATGTGTTCTAGTCATTTTTTTTTCAAATGGCGGGGGTGGGGGGCCTAAATGCTGAGCCCAGGGATTCAGTACTTATACTCTAAGCATATCCAAATGATAAAGAGCCTGCAATACCATTCCTCCCAGAATTATCCCCCCAAACAGGAATGTGGTATGACTATCCTGGCTAAGCTGCCACTGACATTTTATTAGGGAGTGTGGTTCAGGATGTTCTCTTATCTCTGAATTTGAGGGTTTAAAAAATGTCATTATTAATCCAACTACTGAGTGAAAGAAGAAATAAACATGAGCAAAGGAAGGAGCTGAGTCAGATTCAGACATCTCTGATTTAACAAAGGAGAAATGATGGCAAAAGCAGCAGTGAGTTACACAGCCTTGACTGTTCCCTGAGTATTTTAGCATCATTTAATCATGCCAGAGGAAAAAAAGGAATTCAGAAATTGAGAAATCTCATATAAGACATTTGTGATGCTAAAAAAAACCCCAATTGTTTGGGGAAAGATGATCAAACTACTACATTAGAAAGCAACAGAGAAGAGATAGGAACAAGTGATAGCATCCAACACCCATCTCACCAAAATCCTGTTTCAAACTAGAAATGAATTCTATGGCAAAGACCTTAGTCACTTTGTGTCTGCTCCTTTCAGACTGTGTGGATTATAATCTTGTTCAGTCTGCTTTTAGCCATGCTTCTGGAGGACAATACATGCTTAATTTTTATAAAGGATCTGAATTTGCTGAAGGACCCAGGGATTTAACCTCTGTCTCAATGCTCTACCCAGAACTGATGTGCCCTTTTTAGAGGAGATCAGAAATGTGGAAAATCCAGGCTTAATAAACAAAAAAATAGGTGTTTATTTAATAAAGTGCACAAATAAACAAAAAATAGTATTTATTTAATAAAATGCACAATTTGATCATTCTTTAAAAAAAAACTTCCTTTACATAGTATGCCCTTTTCCCTTTGTGAGAATTGTCTCTTTATCCACACAATGGGAGTGACCATATTGACATGCTTTAAGTCACCTTTCAACCAATTCATCAAGAGGTTTTCCTCAAAGTATCTCTTTAAGAAAAATGAATTTTATTATTAGAAAAAAATTAGATTTCTCATTTCTAAATATAAAATATGGAATTTACTTCCCCAGGGATGCAACTCCATTTAACCCAACAAATATTTTTCAATTGCTTCCCATAAGCAAGGCATCATCTTGAGGCCGAGGCACAAATAGAAAACATCCCTGCTCTCAAGGAGCCTATGATCTAATACAAAGGCTAAGACACAAAGAAGATAGACATGAAGCAGGATGTGATGGGAATAAAGGAAATATTTATTCAGACCAAGTGCCAAAAGAGAATAGGAAGATGGAAAGATCATTTTCACCTAGGTACATTAGGTAAGAAAGGCTCTTGGAGATTATATGCTAAAAGGGTACTAATATATCTTGATCGACACCTCATTATCCTCTTTGCTATTTGGAACATGGCAAGTTCTACTCCCCCACCCCACCCTACCTCTCATCTCCTTTAGCTTCAGGCAGAACAATAGGTCTTGAAAAACAGAGAAGCAATGAGCCATGTAACTACATCAAGGAGCTGTTTTTTTCTGACTAAAGGGACAGAAGCTTGGGAAGTTGTGTCTTTTCTGTTTACTAGAATGTGGTGTATTCCAGTGTCCTATCAGTCACACACTAAACATCTCCCCAATTTTGCTGGGTATGGATAGGGCTTAATGGGAGCAAAGTTTCACCAGGCAAAGTATGTTTAGGGAGAGAATTCTTTGAGAGTAAGTTGGGATGGAGAAGCTACTAATAGTGGGGTTTAATTAGAATTCAAAGCATATAAAGGAGAACAATGAAATCCCCTAGAAACATAAGTTAGAGACAGATTAAAATGTACTCTAAATGTGAGACTGAAAATTTTGCATTTTATCTTCTACGCAACAGTGTCCACTGAAAAATCAATAGGGGTGTGGCATTGTTATAGCTATGAATGAGTCTTTCCTTATTTTAATAGAATGATTAAAGATTAAAATTCCTATAGCTGTCAGTTTCCCAAAGAAAAGAATGAGCATAGCATAAAAATTATCTAAGATTTTCCCTTTTAGTCCCTTAGTAAAGCTACCATTAAATATAGATACTGTATAAAGTATGGAACACCTAAGGCTTCCTATTAGAGCATCAGCTTCCATTGCTCTTAATTATCAGATTGTGGGTAAGAATAAATGGGAAAAATTACTATGCTCAAATATAGACCAATTTCCTTAAATCTTATTTCTTTCTCTAAGGAGAACTTTGAATTGCAGAAATCTATAAGAATAAAGAGTTCCACTGAATTTCCTACAATAATAAAATATAAATTTGAATTTGTTGATCAAAGTTCACCCTCACACCCTTGCCCCAGCCTGCCTAAACAAGCTTGTTTGTAGAATTCCCCACCCCCTTGCCCCTGGACTCCTCTTACCTAGAATGTAAAACTTCAAGTATCTCATTTTCCTGCTGGAGATATAATTCATATTTGAGTTTTGCAACTTTTGAGTTTTAGCTTTACTGAAATATTTCTGCAATAACATCATATACAAGATAACTGGAAAAACTTTGAACAAAAAAGATAAATGTAGTCTTCTCTAAATGCAAATTAAATCCAGACTCTGGAATGAAAAAGTTTTCCTAATTTGAGAATTAGAATTAACATAGACTTTTATGAAACCTAAACAATAAAGGTGGTATTTTTTTAAATGGACAATACCCAGTCAACCATATTTCTTTTGATTAGAGAGACAGACTGTTTCTTTTTCTCAAAGTTAAGTTACTATAGATACCAAAATCCCACCTCATTTTTTTCTTAAAGTTAGGTTGCTATGGAGAAATTTGATTTTCCTAAAGTTTTCAATTGAGAACTAATGAGATTAAAAATATTTTAAACATAAAATAGGAGTGAATCTTTCTAACGAAGTGAATGAATTTTATAATAAACATTTAGAACAGCCAAAAAACATATTTTAAACTATAGTTTTTAGCTGTGGACCTTTCCAACTTGCCCAAGATATCTGTAACTAAAAATAATGGTGCTAGCGTCAACCTTTACCCATGTAAGCATACTCCTTTCTCTTTCACACTGGGTACTTTTTTTAAAAAACCTTTTATTGTTTGTCAAAGCATCTGTGATTTTGTCTCTTACAGCTTTTAATAATCAATACTTTGTTACATGGATACTAGCTAATGTAAGATGGAAGCACTGAAACAGGAGCACAGTACAAGGAAATCCATATCAGCAGTAATTGCCATCCAAATATAGCCAAACTGTCACAAACAATGAGACCTTTGGGTTTGTTCTGCCAGCCATCACAAGTCCCTCTAAAGTCACCGATTTCCAAATTTCATTCTGACATGGGGTATAGGAGACTGGTGACAGATGGGCAAAATTGAGCATGCAGCTTGGACAGTCTTCTGGATGAATGTCTTGTTATCTCTAACTTGCTGCCAAGTCCCACATGTCGCTTTATTTCAGACACTACTGGGTAACTCTGGAGTCTCAGCCAACAATACAGACTTGAAAGAACCAGATTTCCTCACTGTTGGTATTCCTAACATCTCACTCACGCTGGGTTTCTCTGCAACCATAAAATAGTCACCAGGATGGGAACAGATACAAGGAAGCAGTTTGACATGCCTGACCCCTTTCTTGATTTCCATTTTAGCCTTGGAATTGTGATGCATTAGACCTCAACATTCAACACTGGTAGATATGTTCATCCATATTCCATTGAGGCATATTGAAAAGGATAGGCTAGATTCTAACTTGTCTTTCTCAAACAAGATGCCTAAGAAAGACATCTCCAATGCACAAACTAAAACCCTGATCACCCATTTCAAGAGCTTCCTGAATGATCTCATAGTATCAAGTATTGGTTTCTCTGATCTATCTGTCACAATCTGACCCATTAACAATACTACAGCATAGCTCTAATCATATTCACCCTCAGCTCAAGAAGCTTTGGTGGCTCTCATTTTCTCTCGGTTAAAATACAAACTCTTTTTCATGATATTTAAAATCTAGTCCAGCTTGGTTTGAACCTATCTTTTCAGACTAATTACTGATTTATCCCTTTCCCATATTCTCTTTTCCAACCAAGAGGGTCCATGAGGAACATTCCATTTCCATTTTGGTCCTTTAGTGCAAATGGTCTCCCTTATCTAAATTGGTCTCCTTCCCCAACTATCCTTTTGTAATCCCTGCCTCTTGTCAATTCAGATTTCGTCTCCTACTAGCTGCCTTTTCTTATTCTGCAGATGTTACTGTTTTCTCTTTCTCTTGTAATTGTTTTATATTTATATTCCATGGTTTGTATTTATAGTACAGGTTCTTTTTCAGTAGCAGAATCTAAGTTCTTGGGTTGGGGGGGGGGTGTTAGTTTTTCTTTATATCCCCAACATTCAATCCAATAATCCATTCCAATAAACATTTATTATCTATGATGTAACAATCACGATACTAAGCAATGGGGATACAATTAATAAAAAGAAAAACCATCCTTGCCCTCAACCAGGTTATAATATAAAGGAGGGGGAGATCCAAAATGCAAAATAAAGGAGGAAAGAGGGACAGGACACCAGAGGGTATTTAGCATGGGTGCCTTTTGCTCAGTGAAACTGAAACCAGGCTTGGAAGGCGATACAAGGTGGAGTGATCCCAGAGTCCAATGTCTGTCCTCTAAGAAGGAAGAAATTGGGAAGAGCTTGATGCTCCACCTTCTAGTCTTCCAATTAAAGGCAAAAAAATAAATGACTGAGTTAGGTGGAATCAATCAAAGCTTAAGTTAGCAGCAAAGTTGTGAGATTAGAAGTGATGAGCTTATCCTGGGCAGGGACATCATATTTTGAAGTTGAAACCAGATGAGAGTGGAATGATCAATATGATGCCTTGGTGTTTGATAAATGCATGTTGACTTAAATGAAATTAAATGCTATAGGTTAAGCAAAGGCAACAGTGATGCTGACTTCTTCAGCTTTAATCGTGAACAGAATTTAGCACACTGGTTCTAATGTTCAGTTCACATGTCAAGTGCTTAATAAATGAATAAATGAATGAAATGAATGAAAACTTATACTAAATGCAATTTATCTAAACTACATAAAATAGTTATAGATTTTAAAGATCATGATGTAAAGATAATTTAGGGATAAAATAAAATACATATAAATCATTTACATGTTATTAAAGCTCAATTATTTGTGAATTAACTCTATCTACCACATCCCCTTTGTTTTCCAGTTAGGAAACTGAGGCACAGAAAGATGAAAAGAATTGCAACTGTAGCTGTAAACTTTTAGAGCTAAAAAAATATTTCATATACCTATTTTGTTCTACCCTTTATTGTACAAAGAACATATTTGTACAATGTTAAGGTACTTACTGAATGTCATACAAATGGCAAATACAAATCATGGAATGGAGGTGAGCCTGTGTCCTCCAAGTCTATGCCAGTAGAGCATAAGTCCTTTTCCCCCTTTTTTCCCTTCCTTCCTTCCTTCTTTCCATACTTCCTTTCTTTTCATATGAGTCAGTTTTAGCTCCCTGATTATACTACAGACTCCTTGAGAGAGAGGGAAAAGATTTCTCAGAATTCTTTAGTCGTTCCCATAGTGCCTACCCCATTTTTCAGCCAAATAAATACATATTTCCTGACTGATCGATCAAATCATATCCTTCTGGAATAACCTTACTCTTTAAACCCAAATCTTTAAAGAAACTACTAATATCAGTGCCATATTGGCATTAGAAAGTTCCTGAAGTTCACACAATAGTAAGACTTGGAAACTCTGTAGGTCCCCAGGACTGTCTCAACCATTCAATGATTCCATTATATCTCTGGGCCCAGTCTAACCCCAAACTGAATTTAGCATGATGGCTTGATCTTGCTTTAATCTCATCTCACATCTTCAAAATTACCCAAGAGGACCCCAAAACCTGTCTATGGTTCTATGGCACCCAGCCAGCCCATGACTATGTGGTGTGATAGAGGTTGTGGCATCCCGAGGATAATGCAAGATTGACAGGGTCATGATGTTTGTTGGGACAGTCTAATTATGCCTGGGGCTTTTTCTCTGAATGCCAATCCTTGCCAGTTTCCCAGTGGGCCAAGAGAGCTGTCCTGAGTTTTTCCAACCCACTCTGTATGTGGCTTTGTACCACATGAAGAAGTTCCTGAAATGTCAATCCTAAGGGACGAGTCTTCACAGTACAGAAGCATCCATCATATCCTGTGCATTTGTTGGCTCACTCAGACAAAAGCCAAAGGCTAAAGAGGCCAGAATGAAATTATTCTTGCTCCCTGAGATCCAAAGTGAAACTGATATACTTTAGCTGAGTTAGAGGGATGGATTTGCACTATAGTCACCCCATGAAACGTCGTTTTATGGACTTAAAAAAAAACCCTCAATTCCTAAGGGCTGGAAATGTAGTCCCTTGAATAGCATATGGAAATTCATTTAAATTTAGGAGGGGAGGTAGAATGTGACATTTCTTTTAACCCACCATTTTACATCTGGAAGAAATCTCTTCCACTCAGAGATGACATAGTGAGACAATCCAAGAAACCGAACTTATGGTCTGTAAATTTACCACTTACTCTTCTTCTGCTACCAAATTCCAAGATTTATTCAACATCTCCTCTCACAGAGCTCTGGGTTTTATGAGGAAGTCAAACTTGACCCCTGAATGGCTAGAAGCATCTGGGTTATTTCAACCCTGTTTTCTTATTGGCAATCTCGTCCTTTCCCTGTCATGCTTTTAGGAGCCCGCAGACGACTCCACACACAATTAATTCCTGCATGTTTCTTTTGTTCAAACAAGAGCAGGCAAACAAAGAGTTCTATTTGGGAGCGAGATGTCTAAAATGCATGTGCCATTCTGATCGGGATGCTTCAGCATGTACTTCATTAAAAAAGATCTGATTAAAAAAAAAATACCGGTCCATGCGGCACTGTTGAACTCAATGACGAGTAATTTTAATTCCCATCTCTCTACCTCGACCCCTCTCTAAAATTCTCTTTCATTGCCCACTGAAGCTTCTCTAAGTGCACAGCTCCATTCTAGTTCATATTCAGATCAAACAGGCAAGGAGGAAAACATGAATTTGGCTTCCTGTCATTAGCATGTAATGATGTGCCCGTTGAGCCTTTCATCTTGAGATCTCAAAGTGGAACTTCTTAATGGAGTTTCAACATTTATATTTGATCTGCTAGTATACAGGAGAGCTATAAGGAAGCTTGTTGGAAGATACTAAGTGCTTTCAACAAAAGAAGATTGATGGTGGTAGGCCCTGGCCACTATGGAGATGCCAGTGAAGAAAAAAGAGATGGAGGCCAAAGGGGATTCTTGGGTTTAGATTCTGGATGATTGAGAGAATGGTGATAAGGAAATGAGAAGGGACAAGTTCCTTGAGAGAGGGTCTTCTGGGGAGAAGAGGGAAAGTTGAAGAGTCTGATTTAGGACATCATGTAAAGTTAGAGCTGCCAACAGGGCAAGAGTTAGAAAGATAAAACTGGAAGTTGGAAGAAAAGTCAAGGTTGGAGATGTTTGGTAGTTGTGCCTGTAGTGGAAATACTTGACTTCAAGGGAGTGACTATCCTTGATGAAGAGAGAATGAAAATAAAGGAAACTGCCATGGGTAGAGCCTATGGTGAGAGGTTTATGAAGAGAAAGTCTCAGGGAATAAACTGAGAAGGTACAAGTGCAAAAAACAAAAATAAGGTAAGGTACCATGAAAGCTAGAGGTATTTTTAAGACATCCTAAATTGATTTAGCATATTTTAAATTGGTAAAATGAAAGACAGTGTGATATAATGGAAAGAAAACTAAAACTGCATTTAGTTGGCCCAAGTTCAAATTCAAATTTGAAGCTTATTACCTGTGTCTCATTGGGAAAGTTACTTAATTTCCATGGACCTCAATTCCCTCATCTCTAAAATGAAGGATTCAGATTAGTGACCTGATGACCTTCTCCTGTAGTTCTGTGAGCCTGTGATCCTTTAACATCTAAGTTTTTAATCTTTTTGCATGTCATAGACCCTTTGCCTGAAGGCTATGGACTCCTTCTATGAGATTTACTACATAAAATAAAATATATAAGATTACAAAAGAAATCATTTATATAGAAATATAGTTACCAAAATATTTTCAAATAATATATTTAAAGATATTGGATTGAGGACACTTGATTTAAAACAATAAAAATATATAAAATAAAAAATTAAGAATATAACACAATGTCTCAATGTCCCAACAGCATAACCATTTTGTCCAAGAAATCTTAAAGACATTCTCCCGAGTAAGATGGGTTTATTTATAAGGTTCCTTCCAAATCGTTAGACTTTTCTCTTCTAAATTTTCGCCTAGGACCTCTGAATATCAGGATGTTGTGAACTTTCAGCCAGGCAGATAATCCTAATTTTTGGAAAGCAATTTACTCATGTGCATTTGCAAAATCAGGTCAGCATAAAATGGATCTGTTGAAAATTGCTTGGTGATCCTCAGTCACTTATGTCATCTTTGTCTCACTTTCTCTGAATTCAAAAATGAAAATCTAATAATAATTTTCCTATAAAGCACTTGAATTGTAAGTCATGTCAAACTTAAGTTATTTATGATAGCATACTGTTATTTCAAATTGTGATGCTTCAGCCTGAGTCAATAGCAATAAAACAACAAACATTTGTTAAGTGTCTATCTTTTAGGCTTTATGAGCAGAGTAAAGAATGTTAAAACAATAGAAAAGGATCTTTGGATCTGTGTCCCATTCCAATCACTCGATGAAGACTGGGGCGAGCCAATTAACTTCTTTGGACATCACTTGCCTTAGTTACGAACTGTTCTGTTAACAGTGACAAACCTAATCCTACCTGAAGCCATAGGACCAGGCCAAATGATCTGGAGAGAGGGCAGGATTGGGAGACTGTTCTGATATTCAGCTGTATTCATGGGTGAGTCAAAGTGCCTCGTCTCAGTTTTGTCATCCAGAAAATCCAGAGACGACTAGATTGCCTTTAAATATGTGATGCTCTCATCTTTTAATCCAACAGCACTCTAATCTTAGTACATGACTATGGACACGTCAAACTATTTTATCTTTTGAAGCCTCTTCTGAAAAATGTTGATAATTATACCCCACCTACCTCATGGAGTTATTGTGAGAAGACAGCTTTATAAAACTTAGAGTATTCTAGAAATCTGAGCTATTATGATTTGATGAAGTCTTTTCCAGACCTAAGATTTTCAGTTCTGTATCCTAGAAGAAGGATTTTCAACATGGAGACTATGATACAGACATATAAACATGTGTATTTAGGCATATACACATACATATATTCATTTAAAACAAACATGCATATGTTACATTTGTATAGAATAGAATAGATAGAGAGATAGAGAGATATTTCTATGCATGTATATATGGATATTGGACAATTAGATACAGAAACAGACAAATTTACCAGGCCTGAGTTCAAGTCAGACCTCAAACACTAAGTAGCTATGTGACCCTAAGAAAGTCATTTAATCCTATTTGCTTCAGTTTCCTCATCTGTAAAATGGAGAAAAGCAATTGTGAAAGAGATGGAGAAAGAAAGAGGAAACCACTCCAGTATCTCTTCCAAGAAAATGTCAAATCTGGTCCCAAAGAGTCGGACATGATTGAAATGACTGAAAAACGACAATAGCTACTAGTATGGATACATATCTGCATAAATGTGTGCATCTATAAGCATTTATGGATGATGTGCATACAGGCAAGTATATGTGTCGAGCTATAATATATGTGATGCGTTACTTGACAGATTTCATTTCAATCTTATTTCCATCATGAATTATCACTATTACTCTGAAAAGGTATTCAGAAGTTTCACAGGACTTCTAAGGTAGTTCATGCCATATAACATATGTGTTTCATATATAAACACATACAATATATGTGTTTATGACACATAAAATGCATGTGTTATGGAATATGTGTATTTTCTATATAAACATGCAATATATGTGTGCTTTATGTCATGCAATGTGTGTGATGTGTGTGTTACATGTAAACATACAATGTGTGTTTTGTGCCGTGATATGTGTGCTGTGGCATGTGTGTGTTTTATAAACACATGCAATGTATGTTTTATGACATATAATACGTGTTGTGACAGTGTGTGTTTTATATATAAAACACATATAATATAGGTTTTTATATATAAAAGAAGGAAGATTAAGAAACACACTTCTAGAGTCATACTGTAACAAACCTTTACATCATTATCTCCCTTTTACCAGAGGATCTCACAACTTTTTATTATAAATGGAATTAGGAAATAGTAACTACAGAGAAATATATAGATATATTAATACACATGACAAGATAACAATACCTCCTGATCAATATCAGAGTCTGCAGATTTCTCAAGTTCCCAACATGTAAAATCAGGAAGATTTATTTTCCTGAGTTCAAATCTAGCTTCGGATACTTATTAGCTATGTGATTCTAGGGAAGTCACTTAACTGCTGCATTCCTCAGTTTCCTCATCTGTCAAGTAAGCTGGAGAAGGAAATGTCAAACCACTTTGGTCTATCTGCCCAGAAAATCCCAAATGGGGTCAGGAAGACTCAGAAACAACTGAAATGACTCAACACCACCAGCAGCATGGTAAAGGCAGGCCAAGTGGTAAAGCAAAACAAGATCTATTATCCCCTGGAAAGCCTCATTTGGACGCCTCACTTTGAGGTGGTCTAGGGGTCACCTAGATGGGGACATAGGTTGCAACAGAGAAGAAGAAAAGCCATACCTTCTTAGGGTCTTCCTCTGCATCATTCGAACCTTGAGCATTTTATCTCCTTTTATTAACTGCTAATAATGGATATTACTGAATGGTCATCTATTTGGTTTAGGAAGTATTTGTAATAATAACAATGGTCATTCATTTAGCCCTTTGCAACTTGCAGAGTGCTTCATATACATAACTCATTGGAGCCTTGAGTCACACTATACACTTGGGATGAAGGAAATTATTCTTGAAAACTAGGGAACTACAGGTTGGGAGGAGAAGCAGCTTCATCAACCTAGTTCCAGTAACAAAGGGAAACTTCAAGACATCTAAACCAATCACCCATTTTGCTGATGAGGAAAGTGAATCTCAAAGGTGCTGGTATAAGAGGTTTGATTTGAATTCACTTCTTTCTGACTCAGGGCCAAGGCTCAACTGGTTTTCTCAAGTTTTTTTTTGGGGGGGGGTGTATTTCAGTTGTATCTAACTCTTCCTGACCCCATTTGGGGTTTTCTTGGTAGACACACAGGAGTGGTTTGACATTTCCTTCTCCAGCTTATTTTACAGATGAGGAAACTGAGGCCAACAGAAGTTAAGTGACTTCCCAGAATCACATAGCTAATAAGTGTCTTAAGCAGGAATTGAACTCAAGAATATGAATCTTCCTAAATCCAGGTTAGGTGCTTTGTGGATTAAGACATCATCTATCTGCCCCATGTACCATTCTGTCTTCATACATGAACCAATCCTTTCTTTGAACCTAAGGATAGGATGACTGCAAGTCTAAAATCAAAATAGGACAGAATTAGATTAAGTAGCTGTCCCCCCATGTTTCAAGGTGAGGAAACTGAGACCCAGAAAGTTGATATATTTTCTGTAAAACCACATAATTCTAAGTCACTGTGAGTCCCATTAATTTATTAATGATTATCTTTCCTTATGTATGTATAAAGATACTTGATAATTATGTGTGTTTATTATATATATATAACATACACACAATGCACATACATATATAAACATACACATATCTATACATTCCTATGCATATATACATGTTTATGTGCACATATATTAACTTGTTTGGGGGAAGGTTGGGGTCTTTTTTTTGTTTTTATATTTTTCAGATGGCAAATGATAGCACTTGAATATCACATCTGGTTACACAACATCTCAGTACAGAAACAGGGAATACCAGATTGTGATAAAGTAAGATAGTAAATTCTTTTAATAACTACTGGTTTCAAGGTATTTTCAACTACTGGATAATTTATCACTCCCTCCTCCTCCCCTATACACATGAGATGTCAGTCTTTCATTTTTTTAACTTTTCTTTTACTTGAAATGCTGAAATCTGAAAATAGATCAGATTGTGAAGGAGCTCCTGGTGCGTGTTTACCAAAGCCTCTGTGACAAAAAGAAAAGCCATATTTTTTCACTCTCTATGCTAAATGGAGAAACATAAAGACAAGATTCCTTTCCCTCTGAGCCCAAACAAACAGGTATCTCTTCCAGAACTAATGAAAGTCTATAGGATCTCTGGTACAAGTTGAATGTGAGGAGGTTAATGGAAAAGCCAGATGAAATGAGGAAATCAGCTATATGGGGCAAGGAAAATGAATTGCAAGTTGTAAGATTTGAAAACAATATTTTTAAAAACTCATCCTGAAGATGAATACCAGATGGTATCCATCATTATGGGAGAAAATAAAAGGTTAAGAAAATAAGAGGACAAAGATCAAAGCTACAATAGTAAACATAAAAATTTCATTTATAAGAGAAAGCAATGGAAGAGGTATAATTCTAGACAAAAAAAAAAGTAGAGGCATGGAGCTTTCACCCTGGATCAAGTTCCTTATTAGCTTTTTATAGATTGTAGATTGAAACAGGCAAAGGACTTTAGCAAACATTGAGAACAACCCTCAGTTTTCCAGTTGAGGAAACTAAGGTACAAATCATTACCCAGGTTCACATAGCTAAGAAATATCCAAGGTAGGATTTGCACTCAGTTCTTCCTAATTCCAAATAGCATTTCCTATCCACTGCGTGGTATGATATCAATATGAGACGGGGAGAATAGATTTCTATCAAATCACCAAGGGTTAAGCATATAGCCCCTAAACTGTAGTTAAGCAAATTACTTATATCCTGGACACCTGGAGGCTTACAAACCCAAAAGAGTATTTGTGTAAGAATGAAGAAGAAAAACAAATACTGGAAGACACTTATTCCAAATGGAATTAAATCATAAATTTTCTTGTGTTGGTCTAGCCAAGTAGAGGAATTTCAAAATAAAATGAAAAAGAAAAGTTTCTCCCCAAGAGGGCCCTCCTGAGCTCTCCCTCTCCAGAAAACATGGTTAGACACCAGACAGAGTATTTAAATATACATTTAGATACACAGCGCCAAACTATCCACGCGGAAGCTTATGGATTCCTCAAGTGCCCCTAGATTACCCAGATGCATGTTAGATTTGGCAGGAATTAGATTTGATATTATCTTCTTATTATGCAAAACCACAGAAAACATTTAATTAAAACTTAATTAAAAACTCCATGAAGCTTCAACCCCATGGAGTCCATTTTTCAACAACAACCAGCAATGAAAGCCTCCAGGACAGACTATTTCAAAGAATGGTGAGAAAGAACTCACTCTTCTCTCTACCACAGAGTCCCACTTTAAAGATGCAGGAGCAGTGGAACCATTTAGAGCCTTGGCAACGGTCAGGTCATCTCCTGAAGAAGCACAAGGACAAATGCTGGTAAAAATTTCAATAAGTAAAAATCAACACTGACCTCTGCCTAGGTTTGGAGTCAGCAGCATAAGTCCAAATAAAATGTATAAGGAAGCATATGGTAAGCTTCCAGAATCAATTCCACTTCTTCCTTTGACTGTATATATATTCTGAATTGAATACTGAGGCAAAGGAAGAGATTCCTTCTTGGAGTGGGTTTTTTGCCAAAATGGCTAGCTCATTGCTCATAGCTCGTGGAACTAAACATTGAAAATTCTTCAGAGGTCTTCTAATCCATCTTTCTAAATTTATTTGAGAGGAAACTGAGACCTAGAAAGGTTAAGAGAATTTCATAAACTTAAAAAGCCTTAGCTATAGGAATTATTGCCTTTCAATATCATGTCTTAAAAAAATGGGCTCTCAGTTGTGTGTGAGAGACTAACAATAACATTGACATAATCGGGTTTTTGTAAAGCACTTTGCATATATAATCTTATCTGTTTTTAGAACAATCCCATGAATTGGGTGCTTACAATTATTCCCAATTTATATTTAAGAGAACTAAGTGCCATGACCAGCATCGGACAATGAATAAGCAGCTGAGGCAGGATTCCAGTCCATGTCAAGTTCGCTAATCTATCCAATAAGTCATACGGATTTCAAGAGAATGTACCAGGGTGACATCTTGCTTATTAAAAGATCAATCTAGCCTCCCATTCATGAATTTACCTTTAGACTCATGAACTCACACAAGAAAGATTAGTAAAATATCAGATAAATATCAGGAGAACAGTAATCAAAAATTTTGATCACTTCCAAGCCAATAAAAAGATCAACTTCAGTGGTTAAATGTCATTCCTAGATAAACAGGAACTCCCATTTGAATTAGCAAATTAGAAGATCACTAGCAAGTCAATGAGCAAATGATGATTTTTAATGTAATGTGACAATTTTTCATAGGTGAAACATCTCAAGTTAGTAATGAGGCAATTTTTTCCCCCTAGGTAGAACCCCTCTGGAGTCAGAAAGAATCCCTGAGTTCATTTGGTCCAATTTATACCTGAATATAACCTCCCCTACCATCCTCAGACAAGTAGACATCCAGGCTGTGTTTGAAGTTCTCCCATAACTGAGAAATTGGTTGTTACCTGAGGCATTCTCTGCCCCTGCTGGACAGCTCTACTTGTAAGAAAGTTGGGGGATTTTTCTTACAGTGATTTGACTCTATGTCCTTATAATTTCCACTTGCTCCTATTCTGTAGATTTAAGAGAATAAATTGAACCATACTACCAGAGGACAGCACTTCAGTTAAAAATAAGTTAGCATATCCCTTTAAGTCTTTCTCTCTCTCTCTCTCTCCAAGATAGCTATCCAAAGGTTTTGCCAATATATTCTCTTTTGACCATCTTGGTCAAACTCCAGGTGGTCCATGTGCCTCTTAAAACATGGAACCCCCAGAGTGAAAAACAATCCTCTAATTAGGGTCTGCCCAGTGTAGCTTATAGCATGATTGTCATCTCCCCCTTCCTCATCCTCATAATTTGATTAACCCTATTCATCCAAGTAATGAAGAGCAAAATAAATTTTCTGGCTTCCAAGACATATTGATGACATGTTGGTTTGAACCTTCCAACTGAAAGACATCCATCTCCACATTTGTCTCCCACATCCTGTCATCCACCAACATTAAAGAGTACTCCCCTCCCCAAGCTGGAAACTCCATTGGAGTAGACAACACGTCTCATGGAACATCTTTATTATGGCAACTCATCAGCCCTTGTAACATGAATCTGATTTTACAAAAATCATTCAGAGCCAATATGGCAGCTACTCAGTCTTGACTTAAACAATACAATTAATCAGACCACCGGTCTTTTTATGATCCCTAATCTGATTGATTGGAGAATTTGGGAATTGAGGGAAATATCCAAGTAGAACTTTGGAAAATCTTTGAAGCTAAGGCAACAGTACTGGAATGAGCTCTCTATGTCCTTAGGGAAATACTTTTAGGATAACAACACCCCTTTATAGGCTGACAAATGAAAACTCTATAGGATTGTGGGATGCAAGGATGAAAGGTTACTGAATCCCACAATTGCATTTTGTAGATGAAGAAACTGAAGCTCAAAGGAGGAAGGCAACTGGTCCAGTCCACCCTTAACAGAACTGGGATTCCAGCCCAGGTTGTCTGGTAAGAATGGCAGTATCTTTTGTACTCCACTTTCTTTCTCTGTAGCTACATATTTATCCACCTATAAATTGCTTGTTTAAGGGGGTAAAAAAAGTTTCCTTACTTTTTCCTGATGTATTTTATGTGGAGTAAATGTTATACATACACCCACACATACATAATATCAACACGCTTTATTTGTTTCTGTTTTCTTATTTCTGTTAAATCAGTTTTCATTATAATTTGAAATAAAAGCCTTCCTAGAAAAGAAATGCTTCCTATTAGTTTACCATTATGTTGTAGCTAGAGCACACAGACAATTTTGAGATCTAGTTTAGATTTGCAATTATATTCAGGTTTAATCCCCACAGACAGACAGGCAACAGGGAGCTCTGGTCTTTACTTCTCAGCTATAATTTCTGATCTGATAGGTATATCTCTGTGCTTGTGTTTGCCCCTGATGAGAAACAGAATGACAGGACCAGAACAAAGCATCTCCTCAGCTCATGGGGTTGGATGTGTCCCCAACATTCATGTCGATTAGCATTTTATCCCTTTGTTGGGATGCAAAATACATACTCTCCTAATGTGAGATGTATGTTTCAAAAAGCAGAGAAAAAACAACTACCAAGTCACAGAGTGACCCTATCCTGGCATCAGGAAAGCATTAGAAGCTTACATTTAATCAGATCAACCACAATGACAAAATTCACTTTGTCCAATGAATACTAATTTTATTGGCACCAAGATAAAGGCTCTTAGAGTTTATCTAGCCTAAAATAAGGCTTGGTTGCATACTCCAAATATGTTCCTCACCCATGACTTCTAGAAATATCCTTAATTTCCTTCAGCCCTTACTCGTGTGTCATCTCTTCTATAGCTATTTATGTACTGATGGTCTCCTCAAAGGAAGCAGCCTCCTCAAGAACAAAGACTGTGTTCCTTCTTATTTTGTATTTATCATAGGACATGAGACACAGAAGATACTAATAAATGCTCCTTGATTGGTTCACTGATAAAGAATGTAAGCTCCTTGAGGGCAAGGGCTATTTGCTTCTTATCTTTGTCATCTCAGTGCTCACTACATAAATACTTAGAGTTCCAATAAGACTGAATGAACACGAGAGTGATGACTATCTTTAGGTCTTTGTATCCTCAAGCTTAGTACAATGCCAAGCAAATAGTAGGCACATAGTAAGTGCTTCCTGGTAGGCTAACAGAGAAGACTAGTATCATTAGGAATGTATGTGCCATTTGAGAATGAATCCTTACTCTGCTACCATTTTGATCAGATGGCACACAAAACTAGGGTTATTTTTTTCCATATGTCTATACTTCACAGACTGTTTGGGGGAGAATGGTCCAGTTCATATATAAAATGAAGGTTTGTATTTTAAAGTCTTTGCTTCCTCTACCAGGAGGCTCCCTTGGGGTAGCTGTGATCATAGAGGTTTATCCAGAGGGGTCATTGACAGGAGAATGCATGTTGAATGCCCCTCCCACACTGGAAAGGCTTTAAGCTTGGATCAATGTAGGAGGCATTTCTCTGTCATTCAAGAATTGCTCAAAAATTGGGAAAGACCTCTCAGCAGAAAGGGGCTTCTTTTTCAGTCATAGGATCTCAGAAAGACTCATTTACAATAGGAAAGATATCAAATCTTCATCAACGGAGGACAAACTTTGTTCCAAACAAACCCACGAGTTTAAAGAGATCATTCTGAAGTCTGTGGGTGGCTCACATTTTTGGCACATCGTTTTGCCTTGGCCAAATAGTTTATTATATCTGGAGTGACTCAATATCCATTAATGAAGAATCTAGAGAATAACCTGAAACAGATAATTATACAAGAGGATATAGGTCTATTCCAACTGAGGTTTATGACTAAATAAATCTGAATAGACAAGAAAACTGGACTTGTAATCTGGAAGTAGCTGAGTACAAATTTTAGCTATGATTCACTGGCAGTATGACCTCGGACAAGCCATATATCCTCCCTAAAACACCATTCCTTCATCTGTAAAATGTGGCTAATAACCCTAATGCTACCATCATATAGAATTTTAGAATGAAAAGTGCTTCTTATAAATGAAGTAGATATACATGATCATTAATTGTTGTAATTACCATAATTTAAATTATTTTCAACATTGATCCTTTTGCGGATTTTTGAGTTCCACATTTTTCTACCACTCTACCTTCTCTCCACCCCTCCCCATGGCAGCAACCAATCTGATATAGATTTTATATGTAGAATCATGTTTAACATTTTTCTTTATTAGTCATGTTGTGAAAGAAGAATTCAAACTAAGGGGGAAAACCATAAAAAAGAGAAAAACCATAAAAAGAAGTTTTAAAAAAGTGAACAGAGTATATTTTGCTCTGCATTCAGACTGTATATTTTTTTCTCTGGATGATGATGGTATTTCGTTCATGGGTCCTTCAGGACTGTTTTGGATCACTGAATTACTGAGAGGAACTATGTCCATCATCATGGATCATCTCATAGCTTTGCTATTCATGCACTTCATTTAATAAATGAAGGTAAAATTTTATGCATCGACCACATCTCTACAATGGATATGCTAGTGGCACCTAATTCTTAGGGTTGTTGCGAGGATAAGATCATATTTCTACATTACAGACTTTAATGGTCTATCTAAATTATCATTATCAATTATATTATTATTTAAGACTAGAATTATCTAAATAAAATAATAGAAATTTAGAACAGAATAGGATCTTAGGAATTATTCAGAAATCTTTATATTTTCCCCCTGGAAGGAAATGGAACATGTACAATGACATCATGAAACACAGAAACAGAAGGTCTGGGTCCAGTTCAGGTAAGGGTGTTTACAAATGATGTGCCCATTTTTCTATTCATCTTTGTGGCCTTGAGATCATAGGTTTTGCTCCTTTCTGATGTCCCTCTTTAACTGTTTTCGAGTCTCTAGAGTATTTTAAAGTCTTCCAATCATCTGGCATTCATATTTCTACCAAAAGACAAGGGGACAGAGTAGCTGGCTTCAGAAAACATTTTAATTCCAACCAAATAGTTATTGAGCCCCAATTCTGTATTCGTTCCTATCCTGAGGGGATAGTGATGTTTAGATTCAGTTTAGATATGGAAGGAGTCTCGGAATGATAAAGGGAAGTCTGCCCGCAATGCCTAGCTGCTCTCCTTAACATACTGCCAAAGAATCAATATTATTATTGTTGCTGCTGGTGGTGGTGTTGTTAATAATATAAGCTCTAAGCCCTATCTCCATGATTAATAACAACTTAAGTAAACCCAAAATAGTCAATGTCAATATTGATTTTGTTAATAATGCCAATATGGTCCAGGTCTCCTCTTCAGTAATAATGTAATGATGATAATAAAAAATGTCAATATTCTTATTTTCTTGTTGCTATCATTATAATTATATATGAAAATTATATTATTTATAAATTAAAAACATAATCACATGTAGATATATGTTCATGTAGGCATCCCTTCATTAATCAAAACAACTGATATTTATATTATAATTTTAAGCTTAGCAAAGTGCTTTACATGCAGTATGCGATTTGAACCTCATGCGAGTCCCATGAATATAAGCTGGAAAGAAAAGTATTACTATACCCATTATTCAGAGAAAGAAAGTATCAGAAAGGTTAAATGACTTGGGTCCAAATCAGGACCTGCTTATATATTGGAGATAGGTGGGATGATTGGATTTATGCTTTAAAAAGAATCAGAGAGGAATCATAGGTTTTAAAATTGAAAAGAATGCCAGAGATCACCAGGAAAGCAGTTTTGTATAATAGAAAGGGTCAGAGGATATGAGTTCCAATCCTGGTTCTATGGCCTTGGAAATGTCAATTAAATTTTCAGGTCAGAATTTCAACTCAGTTCTCTTTACTCTAAAGCTAACATTCTTATTTCTTATCATTTAGTCGTCACCACTTCATGATCCTGCTTGGGATTTCCTTGTCAAAGATACTAGAATAGTTAGACATTCATTTCTCTAGTTCATTTTCCCGATGAGGAAGATGCGGTAAACAGGGTGGAATGACTTGCCTAGGATCATAAGCTAGTAAGAGTCTGATCATGCCAGATTTGAACTCAGGTTTTCTTGACTCCAGGCTCAGTCCTCTATCTACTGTGCCACTCAGATACATTCTTTTATTTTTTATTGTTTTTGCATAGGTTAAGCAAACCTTTATTATATCTAGTAGAAAAAAAAGACAAACCCCCCAAATGCAGGCCCCGAGATGGAAGCTCCACAAAATGATGTAGCTAACGCGAGAAACAAAAAACAAAGCCAGGATGGTGGTAGATTCTCTTTTAATAAAAACTGACATTTCCTATAACCTCTGATTGCATTTACCTGCATTTGTGATATAGATAATTTCTCCAGAAATGGAGAACACCAAATTTGGGTGGGATATCAGTAAATTGGGGTCGGAAATGAGGGACAGTTTGGAGCTCCTGTGGGTCTTCAAATCAACACTGCAGTGGGCTGATTATATTTCCCTGTCTGTACTGGGTCCCTAAGTTAGGTATTAATGGGATTCCTGGCAATTATGTGCAGAGGCTGCAAACCCAGGACCTGCCGCCTAACTGATGAATATTGTCTTTTCAAACTCTGTCAGTTTTCCTAAGCTCTGAAACAGTACAAGATTACTGTGAAGGAAAAACAGATTCAGGTCAGCAACCCCGAATATAAAAGCCCCACTTGCAATATATTTGTAATAGTGAGAAAAGCAATAGCCCATGAATTCTTGGTGAACCAAAAGCAATTAGATTTACAGAAAAAGGAAACTGTTAGAAATAAGTCCTCCATAAAAAAAAAAAATGCACAGACACTATCCCCATTACCCAGGCACATCAGAACCAATAGTGTTTTCATCGGAACATTTCCAACTTGTTAAAAATCAAAGGAGTCGTTTTTATTCAAGGTGACTATGAAATAAAGTTGGTAGTTTCAACCTGGCGGATGCTGGAAACTTGGGCCTGGAGGAACACATTTAAGAGGTGAATTCCAAGTTGGCCTGACATGGTAAGGTTTAAATCTTTTCACAAAATGAAATGTAATCCTGTACCTTTAATGCAAGCTGGGAAAGAGAGTGTGAGTAACAGTTTAATCAGCCCCCAACAGCTAAATGGACAGATTCAAGTAGACAAGCCAAGTAGGGTTGGCTGGCACAGAAGAGGTAAGAAGAAGAGAAGGAAAAAAAAAGCAAGTACTGCACTGAGCATGTTATATAAATATATATGTATTTATATTTGTATATAATATAATGTATTATATATAAATATATTTATATTATATCTTATAAATACATATATGCATATTATGAAATGTATTTATATAATTGACATTATAAAATGTATTCATATAAATATATTTATTATAAAATTTTATTATTTATTAATATAGTTATTTCTGTATTAATGTTTATTTATATAATCAATATATTTGTATGTTCATATATACATATGTATGTATATAGACACACAAATATTCACACATTTAGGCAACCTTCTTCCATCTCCTTTTTTCAAGGGGCTTATAGACTTTTATGTGACTTCTCTAATGAATCTGTGTAACCACTACATGAGAGACAGGTACTTGTGAGTGGTAGGGGGGATTGATGATCTTCTTCCCAGATTATTAATGAGAACACAGACAGTGCCATTGTACTAGTCGCCTCAAGGTCACCCAAGCCGCTGACAGAACCAAGAACAGAATGCCTATCTCTTGATCTCTCTCCTACTGGACTTTATTCAAATATCAGGTGAAGAGAGAAATGTCTGTGAGATAGATGCCCTGTCTTCATTTCCTTGGGTTTGGGTTTGGAGATGAATAAGATATAACTATATATGGAAATAAAAGGCATCAGAAATCAATGAAGTACTTCCTTGGACTTGGACTTTTTTTTGTTACAGCCCATGTAAGATGGAAGCTAGCCCTCCCCATCAATGATTATTGATTTCTGGTTAGTTGACATAATGCAGAACAAGCGCTATCATCATTTCACGGCTGCCTTTCCCTAATAAAGCAAGACTCATCAGCGATGTTGATTCAGAATAGTAAGTCTCTTTGGCTAATGGTACACATTTCTTTTCTTTTTTCTTTATTTTTTTTTAAGGAAACACTTATTTACTGAACCGTATACGGAAATTAAGAAAATGTCTACCACTTACCTGTGAAAGGATCCCTTGATGAATGACCCCCCACTGACGGCCATGCCATCTATCCCATTATAAGACAACACTACGACCATTAAAAACTATTCATTAAACATTCATTTGTTTCTTACTGTACCCTGCTGTTTCATTTCTTATGTGGCTAAAAGGGCTACATTCTGTTCTAAGAAGGACTGCTGTGCAGGGAAACAGCAACCACAGAATTTATGTGAGGGGACTTTATCTCATTTGATTGTTTTTGTATATACCATTAATGGGGCATCATGGACACACTACAGAGAAGGAGTGGTTAGAGTAAATGCATTGCTAACAATAGAAAGCCAGTAACTACTTGGTACTGGTTTGTGGCATATGGATTTCTAATCCATTCATGGCAAAATTGCATTTCCCCAGTAGAAAACCAAGCTAATATTGAGGATTGTCTGGGGAGGACAAACAAACTATGGTATATTAATCGGATAACATATTATTGTTCACCAAGAAAGGTTACTATGTGGGGAAAAATGCAATTTGGTTTAATAGTTAGAAAGCTTGAGTTTGAGGACATCTCTTTTTTTTCACTTTCTTCTTTTCTCTGTCTCTCTGTCTCTGTCTCTGTGTGTCTGTGTGTCTCTGTCTCTGTCTCTGTCTCTCTGTCTGTCTGTCTCTCTCTCCCCCACTCTCTCTCCCCACTCTGTCTCACCCCCTCTCACTGTCTCTCTCTTCACCCCTTTCTCTTTCTCTCCCCCCAACTCTTTCTCCAGATCTGGGGGGGGGGTTCAAAAACTCGAGTTCAGATTCCCTCTCTGACACTTTTCAGCTCTGTGATCAGCCAAGTCTAACTTTCTCCAATGAAAAATAAGGGGATTGTATGTGGTGACTTCTACAGCTTAATCTGTCTCTAAATCTATGGTCTTTATGTGTTCAGAAAAACATGGGAAAATGTAGATGAACTGATACAAGGTGCAATAGGCAGGACCAATAGAACAGTATATGCAATGAGTTCAGTATAAATGAAGGAACAATAAATGAATAAAAAAGAGGCACATGAAAAACGAGTGATGAGAAAAGAGGGTGAACTATGTATCCCTTCTTAGGGAAGAGAGATGGAGAACTGATAGGGAAGAATATTGTCTATATAAGTCAGATTTGTTTGCTCTAGTGCTCTTGTCGTAATAGTTGTTCTAAGCACAAAGCACAAATTTGAGCTAAAGAGGGATTTTCAAGAGACACCACTCTGACATTAAAAAAGAGAAAATATTAATAAAATGTATTTCCCCTTTTATTTTAGTTTATTTCACAATTTCATGCAAAGATAATTTTCAAAATGTATCCTTTTGCAAGCTTTTGAGTTCCACATTTTTCTACCTCCCTTCCACCTCCCTCCCTTCCCATCTCCCTCTCCATGGCAGTGAACAATCCTATATAGCTTGGACATGTATACATGGCCATGAACATATTAGTACACTGTTTACACTGTGAAAGCAGAAATAGAACTAGGCGAGGGGGTGGGGGGAACCATGAGAAAGAAAAAAAACCTAAAAGCAGTTAATAAAATGTATTTTTAAAAATTGAGCTAGATATAAGCATTATCATTTTTGTGGGGCACTGAGCCACGATATTAAGATATTGTGTATTAGGATTAGGTAATCAGAACCATAAAAACTTCATTTATGTGGCACTTTAAGGTTTGCTAAGTACTTTCCATAGCATTATCTCAATTGAGCTTCACAAAACACTGTCAATTAAGGGGATAGTTTTATGATTGCATTTTACCTATGAGGAAACTGAAGTTGAGAGAAGTTAAATATCTTAAGTAAAGTCTCATGGCTAACAAATGATGAAGGCAGGACTCGATCCCAGGTCTCCCTGACCCAAGGATCTGCAGGCTATCATTGTCCGGATGCAAAATTATTTCCTCTACAGCCTTTCCTCTTCTCTAAATCTTAAACCCATTCACCATGCATACAACTTTGGTCTTTCCACCATTGCATTCACAGAATTTAACTAAGTATTTGGTTAATACCATTGAGTTCATTGGAACAAACAAGATTCTTTTCTATTTCTCTTTCCCTCCCACCACCCCCAAGTCCCAAATGAGCTCAATAAGTATTTGAGTAATTAGCTAAATAAGAAAGATGATCATTGCTACTCCCTCCCCCCACTAAGAGAAAACAACATTTTATTAAGTTAGGAAAAGACTAAGATCCCATGTGTCCGACATATTTGAATGGAAGCCAAGGAGACAAAACTAAGTCTCTGTCTGCAACCTCCCTTGGGAAATCTTTGTTCCTTTTAATACCTGTTCAGTCAGCTGTCTGACTGAATGACAAGGTTTTTATCTCTCGTGTGAGTGGCTTTGAAGGCTACTTGAATTATCCATTCCTCAGCAACTGCTGCTGAAACCACAACGTTGCAAACTTATAATTAAATCCAGCTGCCACTACTATAGGTTCAATCATATCAAAGTGAACAGCATTGCTTAGTGGTAGTGGGTGGGTGTTTTTTCCCCCATTTCTAGACAACACAATTAACTTTCCTGGCCTTCCTAGATTAAATAAAAACCCAGAGTGAAAGAATGCTGCAAATTCAACTACTGGAAATACCATTCATGCAAAGGAATCTAGTTGCATCATTAAGAGAATGAACCTGTTCCGGGACAATGTTGAGTTAGTCCAAGCTGTTCCATCTGCCATAATTCTCATTAACCCTCATGTTCAAGTATAGGCAAGGTTGCATATACCATGTGATGTGTGAACCTATATTAAGTCATAATTTGTTTATATTCAGTGTGGCATTAACTTTGGGATAGGAGCTGGATCTTTGATTTCACTAAGTTTCCAACAAGTTGGAATCTTGGTGGATTAGAGGACAGAGAGAGAGACTGGCCCAAGGTCATACAATCAGTATGGGTCAGAAGCAGGACTTGACATCTTTCCTTCCTGGTTCTGAAACTGGCCACTCCACTACACTATCTCCCTAAGCATCATTTTAAAATATATAAATATAATATATATATAATATATATAAATAAATATATAATATATAATCACTTTAACATCACAGAATATCAAGTATAAACCTGAGGGAAAAAAACTAGCTCATTTTTTTTTTATATATAGATCTGGTATATTATAGGTACTTAGTATATACTCTTTTGCATAGCTTTATAGATCCAGAAACTGGAAGGCTCCTGGTTGTACCAGCTTTGCTATAGGAAACTCCTGAGGTGGAATTTTCTTCTCTTAATGTCACCTTCTCTACCCCTCACAATCTTAGTTGTCTGGTAAAAGCCACAGTCACATAGCCGGTATCGAGAAAAGACAGAATTTGAAGCCAGACTCTGAGGTCACCTCTGTATCCATTATCCCACACGTCCAAGCAGAATAGAATCTTAATATACTTGCTTTCTTTTTTTTAAATCTGGCTTTAGTAGTCACTCAAACCTGCTTCCTAATTGTACAAGGTTCACTCCAAGTTAATACAGGAAAAGGCAGAGTAGACATTCACACTCAGTTGCTCTCATTCTGATTCCAATATTCTTTCCAAGAAGAAGAAAGAAGGAGGAGGAGGAGAAAAGGAGAATAAAAAAGGAGAACAAGAAGGAAGAGGAGGAGAAAAAGAAGTAGAAGAAGGAAAGAAGAAAAAAGAAGAAAGAAAAAGAAGAGGAGGAGGAGGAAGAGGAGACAAAGGAAGGAGTAGAAAAGCACTTATATAATTGTGAGGTAAACCATTTGGCCTGAATTTGAATATGAATTTCTCTTAGTCATAGTGGTCCAGCTTGACTGCATGTACGGGTCATATTTGAATATTCACTTAGTAATTATTATATAATTAAACTGGATGTATAGACCTCCTTTGGCCATGGATTTGCTACCATTATATTAGACAGAGACTTATATAAGTCTCAGATTTTCCACGACGCCTGCTTTGTTCTAGGTCCCTATAAATGTTCAGGCTGGGGTGGAGACCATGGATGTGTATGGATAGCAGACCATGTGGGACAAGCTTGCAGACGGGGCCATGGAAGTGAAGGCCAGCAAACTTGTTATGTGTGGACAAGGGGGGAAACAGACCGGAACTTGGGGAACTGATAAGCCAACTTGGGCTATGCAGATAGATTTATGTGTGGACTTGACCCTGCAGCCTCCTGTGGCCAAGGCGATACAACACAAAAATAGTATAAATCTCTCCAAGCCTCCTCAGCATTCCTTTAGTCTCTCTGAATAAAATACCTGCAAAGTAACCAGGAGGAGAGGAGGAAACCATCCCAAGCCCCTCCCTGCCTTAGGATTGATGTACCTGACAGATTTGTCTGAGGCTAAAACCTCCTAAATGTGTAATGGGCAATGAGGATGAGATTTTTTGGAAACATCCTGTTCCTCTCAAACAGATAAGGACCTACATTTGGCATAGAAGTTGACAGGATCTGCCTTACATTTGGCTCCAGGCAGCAGGATTCGATCTGGCTTACAAAAATGCTTTAGGGCTTATAAAATGCCTTACATGTTTTCTCATTTGAAGTATGCACTCTTATTAATCACATTTTACATAGAAGGAAACTGAAGCAAAAAGAGATTAAGTAACTTGCCTCAAAACAGAGAATTAGCAAAGGTCTAAGACTGGAGTTGAATTCAGACCTTCCCAAGCCCAAACCTAGTGAATTATCTATACTGTACTATATCCCCAAACCAAACAATAAGAGGCAACCACTAAGACTTTACCAAAATACTATGCTATCAAAGATTGCATGGGCTAATGAGGAGAAAATCTGAGATAGATATTTGCAAAGACCTGGGTACAAACACACACACACACACACACACACACACACACACACACACACACACACATATGAACATGTTCACTACCCTGCTACCCTGAACGTGTTGTGGAGCCATTTCTGTCCTTTTGTTCCCACATGTGTAAGTGGAAATACATGAAGCATCTTTCAACAATAGGAACTCCCTCCTCCTGGGGTGGTTACAACTTGTGCCCACCTGGTCACTGTCTTTGACTATTAGATAAGTCCCAGTGTGTTGCTAGATTAATCAGCTTTCCCAGGGTGAGAAGAGGAAGTAAACATTTGGAGGAGACAAATTCAGGTCCTTTCTTACTCCAAGGTCAATAATCTATCCTTAATAACAAGCTGTCTCTTCCAGGACAGATGATGCCCATAGAATATATTTCCCAATGTGGTGAGGAACAAGTGAGAAATTGCACAGGATGCTCCCAACATCTTAGTGCAGCTATAAGCTTAATAACTTGATTACTGAACTAATAATAATTTAAATGTGATTTAAGCTTAATAGTATGAAGCTGCACTAAAACTTTTGGGATAACATATATCTATCTATGTAAGTGTATATCTAATAGATATACACTTATATGTATATACTTTTGAAAGCCATAAAGGATTAATGGGTGTATACTGTATTTATATACATAATATATATTTATATATATATAATATATTTATATCTATCCATACGCCTGTCTCTCTGCCTAATCTAACTAGCTTGCAATATCTTTATGAATGACAGTACATCATATTGACTGAAAAGTTCCCTTTTGAGTCAGGATCACCTAAGTTTCAGGTCTGCCTCCAGCACATCCCATCCATGGCCATGTGATCCTGAGCAAATCACCAGTCTCTCAGTATTCTAGGATCTCTAAAGATTATAAATTGTAAGATAGGTGCCGAGGACTACCTTGCTATTCTCAGCTCTTAATATATATATATATATATGCATATATATGTGTGTGTATATAAATATATATGCATCTATATACATAATAAATGTATGTATATATTTATATGTAGTGAGTGTTTAATGATTTCTTGAACACTATGTCATTGAGTACAATAACTATGGAAATGATGAAAATGTCCCCATTTAAAGCAATGGAAATATTGACTGTCAGAATATTTCTAGCCAATCTATGTTTATTAATTACAAGAACATTCACAAGCATATTTTGTCTTCCCACTGTACTTTTTAATATGTCATTTTAATTAGTATTGGAGCCAATAAGCAAAAAAAGGGAAGAATGGAAAATAATTTATTGGAAAAAAGGAATATTCACAAGAATAACAAAGCTCCAAAATTTCAGGTCCAAAATTTAACCTCCTGAAAATTGGATGCATATTTACGACCATCTTGTTACTGAAAGTTTTCATTTCACCAAACAAATGTATTCCTAAAAGCTACCCTATAAAATAAATGTTTTCATAAATAATGCTGGCCCCTCGATAGATATGATGAAATCACATTTTAGGAAGTAGTCTTTCAAATCACTTGGTCTATGTGAAAACTGCAACTTTCACACAATAATAATTGGTGATTTATATGAACCACTTTCTAAATTGCAGTGCACTTTAAGCAGCTTATCTCACATGACCTCCTTGACCCCAGGGAGTAGACTTTACAGGTTTAATTATCCCCAATTTACAGATGAGAAAGTTGTGGCTCAAGGAGTTTAAATGACTTGCCCATGGTCAAGAATTATCAGAGATGGAATTTCAACCCAAGGAGTCCTGAAACCAAGTCCAGAATCTTCTCTATTATGCCTTACTGTGTCTCGAATGACAATCACAATATAGGAACTGACATTTATATAGCACTTCACCGTTGCCATTTAAAGTCTTTGAGAGCAGGGACATTTTCGCTTATCTTTATCTACAAGATTCAATGCAGTGTTTTATACATAGTACTCAATAAATGCTTTCTTGGCTTTCCCACAAAATCCAACCCTCTTCCAAATTTCCCTCTGACCACTGAGATTATCATCATCCTTCTCGTCATCCAAGTTTACAGCTTCAGTGTTGTCCTAAACTGCTCAGTCTCTCTCACCCTGTAAACACCATCCCCCAGGCCAGTCGTACTACGTCCCTTGTAGTTGTGATTTCTTCCTTCCTACTATCTCGCCTCAGTTCTACTTCAGGAACCCATCGTTCCTTGTCGCTGTAAATGCTATGCACATTCAGCTATTTAATCATGTCTGGCTCTTCATGGCACCATCTGAGGTTTTCTTGGCAAAGGTACCAGAGTGGTTTTTCCATTTCCTTCTCCAGTTCGTTTTATAGAGGAGGAAAAAGGCAAAGGGGGTTAAATGACTTGTCAGGAGTCACAAAGTTGGTAATTGTCTGAGGCTGGATTTGAACTCAGGTTTTCCTGATTCCAGTTCTAATGCTCTTTTCACTAAGCCATTAAGTTGCCTTCTTTTTATACTTTACTCCATGTACTCTTTAATCTGATTTTCTGTTTCTCATATAGAATTGTCATATATTTTCTGTTTCATATAGAATTCCATCAGTCTCCATCTGTTTTCACTGACTATTCTCCACACCTAAAATTCTTTCCTTCCTCACCTCCAACTCTTAACATCCCTGGCCCCCCTGAAGACTTAGATCCATTGAAACCTTCTACAAGAGAAAAGCCCTCACTGGTAGATCCTTCCCTTGGAAAATCGTCTTCCATCTACAGGGTTTGTATCTTATAGATACCTACTAGTTAAAAGTTAACTCCCCTACTGGAATGTATGCTATTTGAGAGCCAGACCTGCTTTTTTTGTTTGTTTGTTTGTTTGTTTCTCCAATGTCTGGCAAACAGTAGGTGCTTATTAAAGGTTGAGTGACTAAATGAATTGATTAAACAATGTTAACATCTATTACAGTATAGCTGATTCTTACCACAACCCTGGGAGGAAGTTGCTATGAAAATTATTATTCCCAGTTTTAGATGAGGAAATTAAGTCTCTGTAATTGATTCTATGCAAACATATTTCTCACCTAGTAATCATGCACATGTTCTAATATATCTATAATCTCAATGATGCAGGAATTGCCTCCAAGATTCCAGATTGGAGGCCATCCATAACTACCCACTCTGCAGGGTTCCCAATTTCCTAAGATTCTTCCGCAACACTGGGGTTCTTCCTCACTTTCCCTCAATATGAAAAACCTATCAGTAGGACATATACTTTTTGTCTTGTTCCACTCATATTGACCAGCTCTTCTTTTTTCATTTGTGCATTCGAGCATATCTGGAGGGGCTAAAGTAAGTCCCAAAATTCTGTAAAAGTATAAGATAGCAAGGGAGAATGCAAAGAGCCCTGAATCTAAGATTAGAAATTCTAAGGTGGAATCTCAGCTGTGGCATTTACTACCTGTCAGACTTGGGCAAATCATTTCAGCTCCTTTCTGCCTCAGGCTCCTCATCTATAAAATGATGATATCTGTCCTTGATAGTGTGACTCTTTTTCTCTCATTCTACTGGCATAGTGGCAATTGTGACTCCCTGTGTCTTCACTATAGAGGCAAGCTTTTCATCAGACTTCCACAGCCATCACATTGTCAAAGTTGCATCTAGTATAATTTTTTTCCGCCTTTGCCCTCTTCTTTTCCTCCTTATGGACACTTTCCCTCAATAACCATTCATCATATTATAATAGGAGATGGCAGAACACCAGGGTATATGTTCTAAACCCTTAATTATTGATGATGGAACCCTTCTGGAGAAAAGATTCTTGTTGTGTTTGTTTTTCTCCAAAAAAATAAAGACTTTCACTCTACAGTTTTCCAAATTTCTTTATTTGAACTTCTTCCTTCCTGCTTCACGATGGAAACATTTGAAATGCTTCTCTGCCTCCCTAACCTGAGGATATGGAACACAATCTAGCCTTCTCTCAATGATGCCTTGCCATCATAATCAGGACCTGATATTGTACCGTTGGTAATGCAGAGATGGTCTGAGGGATTGGGGTACCCAGGACCAAAGGACCCCCATCCCTTATAGCTCTTCACAACCTTGCTCTTTCCTAGCTTTCTAGTCTTTTCACACTTTACTCTTCTCCATGCACTCTTCAATCTGGCATAAGGAACCAATTCCCAGGACCTTGGGAACTCCAATGAACTCCTAATGTCAGGTACTTTTTGGTCGTCTCTCTGTCTCTCTTTCCTAAAGGTGGAGTGATGGGTGTACAGCAGAAGGGCCTCCGGGGCAGTGTAACCTAGCTGCCTTACTGCAAAATTAATTGGTGAATCAAAGGCTGAAGCCATTGTCTCCTCAGGGCTTTTCTCACCCTCCTGAACATCTTCCCCCTTCTTCTCGGGGTCCTCTGACTTGTCAGCAGTATTCTGAATATTTTCCAGGATTTTTGCATCTCCAGCAAAATGAATCATGCCCTTTTGATTTTGTCCTTACTTCATTTGTTCAGTTGGCACTCTTGCTACAAGGATGACATTGGTACCCATAGCTCATAGAGGTACAACAGAGTCCAGATTTACCTGGTCTAAATCTGAATAGGAGGAAGGGGAGAGGGAGCTCTGGATTGGATCTAAGGAATTACACAACACTTTCAACAATCTGAAACTGCTATCTGGCACAAAACTCATCACTGGAACAAAAAAATTCTACTGTGGGGTGAATAGGCTGCAAGTCATATCTCTGAAGAATTAAAATTATAAGTGGCCTAATGGTCAAGAGCAATAATTATTGTACCCATTCTATTCATGAATTCAGCCCCCCCACACATATACCTGATTCTGTCATCAGCCAGTTCAACTAAATATTAACAGATATCTCTGAATCTTTTAGTCACTGGTCACATCAATACTCATGCCTTGTTAAATCTTAATCTTGGTTTATCCATGCCATCTCTGCTCCTATTACTATAACACTGAATTATTCCTAGACAAAGTTATTAAACCATGGCATCTAAAAGTTGACATTATCCAGTCTGGCCTAGAAAATATTTACTAGGTGCCTTCTATTTGCAAGGTATTATAATAGACCCTCAAAACACCACAAAATTAATGTCCAGAACTGGTATAAGGGCAGAATATAGTAATACTATCACCTCCATATTCCTGGAAGGCTTTTTTTGGTATTTTTTTTTGTTTTGTATTATATTGAATTGAAGCAAGGAATCTTTAGTGGGAAAATTGTTCAATGAGGTACATTGCCAAATTATCTGTAAATCATAGTTAAAAACCCAATGGAGTTTTAGCAGTAACTCTTCTGTAACTTAGAATCTTACAGATTATAACATTTTAGAGGTTAAATGACGGTCAGTATGCATAAAAGACCACACTTGAACTCAAGTCTTTCTAAGCTGGCTCTATATTAAGTGATCCTGCCTCTCTCTTAATGCAACATAAGATCCTATTAGCTTTTGGGGGCTGCTATCACATAATATTGACTAATATTGTGCTTGGTATACATAAACCCTTAGTTACTTTCCAGACAAATTGTTATTTAACTACCACTTTCCCAAAATTAAATGGATATTGTTGATTTTTTGAACCAGAGCCTAAGATTTTACATTTATCTTTATTCAGTTTCCTCTTAGAGGTCTTTCAATACTCCAGTTTGTCAAGGTTTTTTAAATCCTGACTCTCTCTATTCTGTCTCATGCAAATTTGGTGAACATGCCAATACTACCTCTATTCAAGTCATTTGTAAAACCTTTGAATAGTACTGGCCCCAAAGCACATCCCTGAAACACTCCACTGGAGATCTATTTCTAAGCAGTCTATTAACAAGCACTCTTCAAGTCCAGCAATTCAGCCAGGTATGAATTAATCTCACACTCTCCATATTTTTCACAAGAATGGCATGAAGTATTTTCTCATTGCTTTACTAAAATTGAATGAATCTACAGCTACAATCTTACATTCGTAATTTTTTCAATGTAATGAATTTCCAATGTGGAAACTTCATCCAACAAAGTAAACTATTACATCATCTATCATTTATAATATAATTATATATTAATATGTTTAATAGATTATAATGCACAATTGTAGTAGAATATGCATTATCTATTATGCATAATAATACCTAGTAGAGTGTTACCAGGAATCAAAGGCAAGTTTACTGGTTTATAGTCTGAATGCTCTCTAGCCTATTCTCCTTTTCTGAGAAATAGAAGACTTCCTCTGCTTTGGTTTTAGAGTATTTTTCTCATTTTCTCTAAACTTTCAAATATCACCGACAGTCGCTTGGCAACCACATCATTATTTCTTTTGGTACCTAAGGATGAAGAGTTCATCTGGGCCAAGTCATTTAAATCTACCAAAGGCAAGGGAGTTGTCCTCTCACTATCTTCTTTACTTGGGGATAGAACTCCCTACTAGGTATTTTTGTTCTGTCCTTTGCAGTCTAAAGGTCATTCTCTTTGGCAGAAAAAAAAAATAGAAGAAAAATTAGAATAGAACAGTTCTGCCTTTTCTCTGTTCTTGGTTTTCAACATCCCATCCACCTCCAAATAATGGTCTTCTTCCTTCTTTGAGTATTCTCTTTTCCAAAATGTAGCTTTGAAAAAAGATCACTATTCTTACCATTTCTCAACAACAGAATCTTATTCTGAGCTGTGACAGTCTTTACACTAATCTGAAAGGACTGTGCCATGCTTTTGTATTCATCCTCTGATATTTGCCCTTGTTCCAAATTGTGGACATTTTTTTAATTGAACATGCGATTTATGGGTATCAGAAAGTCCCTTAAGAAAAGAGCTAGGCAGGCACCTATTCTATAACATATATACCTATATGTTTGCTTTTTAAATCCAGTTTGGTTGGTAAGCTCTCAGTGAATGCACATTACACATTTAGATAACTGTTTTTCCCTCTCTATCACAACTGTTACCCTTTGTGTCTTCTGAATTTCATTCTTGAGTCCTTCCTTTCAATTCTGAGTTGCCCTAATCCTACAGAATAATGTGTCTGAAATCACCCTCAAAGGACATTTTAGTTCCCACAGCTGCATTCCCTCAAAATCATCTTGTGTTTATTTTGCATAAACTTTCAAAATTGCATGCTGTCTGCCCTAACTGAACTAATATCTTTAAGGACAAGGATTGTTGTACAGTTTTGCGTGTGTGTGTGTGTGTGTGTGTGTGTGTGTGTGTGTGTGTGTACGTGTGTGTGTCCCCAGACCTTGCACAAGGTTAGCATATAGAAAATAGTAAATTAAAGCTTAGTGACTGATTGATTGATTGATTGATCTATTGAAATGTCCATTCTTATTATTCTTATATTACATTTATTATTCTACACAAGTGATTTAATTTTTTCCAAACCTTAATCTAATATTTAGTTCTATTATTTTCCAGATAAGGAAACAGATTCAGAGAAATGAAATGACTTACCTATGATGACATGCTAGTCCAATGATTCTACCTCTGAAAACCTATAGTTTTTAAAGGTGGTCCAATAGATAGTGAGTGGGCTTGGAGTCAAGAAATGGTGAATTCAAATCTTCCTCAGATATATCTTAGATATGTGACTCTGAGTGAATTTCATAACCTCTCTATTGCCCAATTACTTCATTTGTAAAATGGAGGTGATAACAGCAGGTGATAACATTTGATTTGTGAAAATCAAATGAGATCATTTGTGGAAAGTGTTTTACCATCTATAAAGTGCCATCTAAATGCTAGCTATCTTTATTATCAATATCCCCTCAATAAAGGTACAAGAAAAAGTTAGAATCAATTAGGATAAAAGAGGAGAATTATGTATTAACTAGAACAAATTGATGTTTCACCTTTGAAAGTTTCATAAAATGATATTTTTATTTCTTATCAAGAATTATTTTTAATTTTATGGTACATTTATAGTAATAGTAGTAGTAGAAGGAGTAGGAGTAGAAATAATAGTAGTAGTTGCAGTAGCACTAGTAATAGTGCAGCAGTAGCAGTAGCAGTAGTAGCAGTAAAGGTAGCAGTAACTGGCATTTATATAGCAGTTAAAAATTTCAAAGTATTTTTATGTATATTTCTTATTTGATCCTCACAACAGTTATGTAAAAATCAGATGCATTTATTATAAGGGACTGTTGTGTGTGGGAGTACTATAAACCTTTATCACCTGGTGTCCTCTAGCACCAGAGCATTATTTTACTAAGTGCCACAGGAGTGGGAGTGGACCAGGGACTGGGTAGGATATTTAAGCATTTGTATTTGGTTTAATAGACAGAGATCTTGGAGAACCCGGAGAACTTTAAGGAGAACTTGTCATCCTGTCTCCCTTGTCTCCCTCCCCTTCAACATTTGCCTGAGTAAGGATTATCTTGCTGGCAGGAACTTAACCCATCCTGAGCAGTTAGTCTAACAGGAACATAACAATTTATTATATCAATTTGATAGATGAGGAGACTAAGACTGGGGTAAGTTAATGGCTTAGTGGCTCACCCCATATGGTGATGGTAGTGATGGTGGTGGTGATGGTCATTGTGGGGGTGGTAATAGTGTTAGTGGCAGTGGTGGTAGTATTAGTAGTCCTAGTAGTAGTGGTGGTAGTAGTAGTGATGGTAGTAGTGATAGTGAGTGATAGTGATAGTAGCAACATCAGCAATAACTGGCACTTATAGAGCATTCTAAGGTTTTAAAAGCTATTGATTTATATTATTTTATTTAATCCTCACAACAACCCTATGAGGTATATTCTCTATCCGATTCCTATGTCAGAGATGAAGAAATTGAGGCTCGGAGAGACCAAGTGTTTCCTGCAGAGATGAATATTCAGTGTCTAAGATAGGATTTGAACCTAGTTCTTTGTAACTTCAAATCTTATGCTAATCTTGGAAAAAGACGACATGTGCTTCCTGAGGAGTAGCCTAGTCTAGTACAGAGAAGCTCACTGCCAAGAGCTTAGTCACTTGAAGTTGATTTCTCCAACTTTTCAATCCATAAAACAAATGAACATACAAAATGGGCATCAATAGTGTTCAACTCTTTTCTACTTCAGTGATACTGGCAGCAAAGAAGACAGAAGAGGCTAAAAATTTTAATTTTAGTTTGCCTATAAAGTTTAACTTAGCTTCAAATGTGAGATCCTTGTCCAATGTCCAACAAGTTGATGAGGGATTGAATTGCATCCTTGCTGACGTTCCACTAAACATGAAGCCTATTCATTGAAAGAGGAAGTTATATTCAAATGGTGGGGTACTTCCCAGATTCTTCTCAAAAAGGCAAATAAAAACCTTGTCAGAGTTGGTTCCATCATAAATCCAAAGTCAAAAGGAAATATCTTGTCATGGAACTTGTCATCCCAAATCATAGTGCTCATGATAGGAATACTGCCACATGAACACCTTAAAAATAATGTCAATTTTTGTACTAGGAACTATTTGTGGAGGAGGAAAGGTAGAGAACATCTAGATGAAAAAATATAGTAAGATGATGCAATCATTTAATCAATGAGCAATTGTTGTGTCAGGAATTATAGTAGACTCTGTGGATATAGTAACATAAAGGACAAAAAATAGTTTTACTATCTTATTTTTAAATGATTCAAATTGAATCCATATTTACTTTGATTTTCAGTGGCATCAATGAAAAGTTGGGTAGAGGTGAAGACAGAAAATATGTGTTTGAAAATGTAGTTAAAGAAAAGGAATTAGATCCGATGACATGAAGACAAGAAAAGGATATCTCAAGACAGTGCACTATGAATATTTTCTTCAAAAAAAGAATTATGAAAAGTCATATAATATCAGAAAAATGAAATTGATTATATTTTTAGCAAATGGCAAATGAATTTGTAATGGATGTGGAAGTCATTTCAGGAATCGGCTATCTATGTATGGTCAGTCTTACAATTTGATAGAGTAAAGGTTAAAATGGATACAAAACTAGAAAAAAAGAATAAAAATGAGAAAAATGGAAGAGAATTGCAACAACTCCAATATGACAGATTTAAATAAATTGTTTTTAAGTGCAGGAAATTGATGGAGGAAGGAACATCAACTCTAATTAAGATCATTTTACCCAGAAATTTAACCATTGTAAATTAATAGCTATACTGAATCCAAAATATTCTAAAAACTGCCTTGGGCAACAAACACGACTTTCTTGCTAATATGGAAGCTAAGGGCAACCCTGGGTTAGAATTTTTAAAAATTCATCTGTAAAACTTAGCTGGAAGATGTGGCATCATGAAAAAAGCAGGAAGCAATAAAAGGTTTGGGGGGCTTTTAAAGATTAAAGAAAGTTCAGAGAAGGTTTCACCTAAGCAAAGTCATAACCAAAGAAATTCAAGGAGAAAACACTTAGGAAGACAACAGACAGAAGAACATTTAAAAAATCTGTGGAGATTTATAACCAGTTCTTTTTGTCATTAAGAAAAACTGGAAATTTAGACACCACACTCACAGGTTTTAATGTACTTGTAGATAATGATGGTGATGAAGACGGTGATGAAAATGACAGTGAGCATACACATAGACCTTTAAGATTTGCAAAGCAATCTACATGTAATCAAATTTGATCTTCACAACCCTGTGAGATAAGTACTACTATTATCCATACTTTATGGACACTGGAAATTAGTCTGAGACAAATTAAATAACTTGCCCAGGGTCATACGACTAGAAAGTATCTGAAACAGGGCTTCAATTCAAGTCTTCCTGACTCCAAGATGAGTACTCTATATAATATACCAACTAAATGCCTCAAAAGAAATCAATGGTTAAAAAAAATCGGGTGGACTGGATCAAGTTATACACAGAGGAGCTATATATATGCAAGAAACAATATAATTTTTAGGACACTCAGGGATAGGATTCCTGGGGTTCATGAAGAAATAAGACACTAAGAGTAGGAGAAAATATCTTGGAACTTATTATCACTAAAATGATGATTGCAAGAACATCAGTAATAACCAGTCCATTTGCTGACTTTCCCATCTATGTAAAATTGTTTTGAGAATAATTCACACATGAATCAAGGGCAATATTCTGCAGTAGACCACATTTTTGCTATCAAATTATTGATTGAAAATGTAAACCTTATTAAATCCTCCTGTGTTTATTATTTGTTGTTTATACAATGCATTTGATCAGTAGAGCAAAACACTTCTCCAAAATCTTTCTTCCAACATATTGTCGATTAAAACTACCCTTCTTGAAAGCTACAACAACAGAGGTAATTTTCTTCAATGCCTCCTCTTATCATTAATATCAAGTAAGTTATAAAATAGAAAGACATAGTCTTGCTAATAGCATTCAGTGCTGATGGGCAGAAAACCAGAGAAGGTAGTTTGGAAGACCGTAGTCTAAATCCAGCCTCAGATACTTTCTATCTGTGTGACGCTGGACAATTCACTGAACTTCTTTTTGCCTCAGTTTCTTTATCTTTAAGATAAGAATAATTAGAATACCTACTTCCCAGAGTTTGAGAATCAAATGAGATAATAATTGCAGAATATTTTGTTCACGACTACCATATAGTACATGTAGATAGATAGATAGACAGATAGATATATTTGTGGGCCTTCTTATAATCATCATCATCATTTTTTAAATCCCAGACCACAGTACACGTTGAGGTGAGATTACTTAGAGATGTTGAGGGCCTGAAGACATGCTTCTAGACAAAAATGCATTAAATAAAAGCTCAGCATTACAGAGCCCCCTGAAAAGGCATCCATGATAAATCAAAGAAGTTCACTTTAGCTGTCTACACAAGTAAAAATAAGAAGATGGAGCACTCCTATTGTTCAATTAGTGGTATACAGATGAATAGACACGCTCCAAAGCTTGGCAATCAGTGTTTCATTTCATTGAACAGATACTGCTATTGGATAAAATGAATGGAGCTCATTGGTGATCAAGCATTGAATTCATTTGGGAAATTATAAGTCCTAGGTCTCTCGTTAATACCCGTCTTCTTTCAATGATGTTGAATGAATGATAGAAAAACATAGTTCCAGATCACAGAAATGGAGAGGCTCACATTGGTGTGAACAAACTGCCAACATACATTTACACTCAAGGAAATATGAAGGTAAATTAGTATAAAGGATGTCAACAAGGAATGAAATAAAATTGATATGGCAAGAGAAAGTGACTATCAATAATCAAATACAATGGTTTAAAGATTGTTTAGCACTTCTCAAACATTATCTCATTTTATCCCCACAACTATCTTGGGAAGTAGGTGTTATTTTTATCCAGCAGATAGAGGTAATGTGATTTTCCCATGATCACACAGCTAGGAAGTGTCTGTGGCCACTTTTAGACTCCAGGTCCATCACTCTAGCTACTGAGTCACCTAGCTCTCTGCATTGAGAGTTTATGTGTTGCTCAGAGTTTTAATGTGTTTCCTTCTATAGTGAAGTGATTGCAATATAATTGTCCTCCTCTGCCCTTTCTTCTGCATCAGTTCATAAAAATCTCAGATTTTTCTGAAACTATATCTATTTGAATTTGTAAATGCATACATATGTGTATAGGCATGTATATACATGATATATATGGATACATGCACACAAACATGCACAATAGTTTTCTATCACATTCTTATGTCACAGTTTTTTCAACTGGCTCTTAGAGGTGAAATAACAGGAAAAATCAAGAAAAGGTGCACTGCTCCCAGAACATTGGGGAAGACTTCCTGGAGGATGTGAATGACAATAATAGGGAGGCATTGTTGACTTACAATTTGCATTATTGGAAGGGATACCCACAGTGATGGGACATTTAATTTGAGAGATAATGCAGTGGGTAGAAGACCACTTTAGAATCAAGAAGACATCTTCCCTTGTCATGGTCTCAGATGATGGAAGTTATTTCCCAAGTCATGGCACCAAGTTTTGGTGGGCAGATACATATTTGGCAGCTTGTTGAGCATGGTCAGAGGTACAATCTGGGCCCGTGTGTGTGTTTGTGTGTGTGTGTGTGTGTGTGTGTGTGTATTCATGCACATGTACAATAAAGTAACTATTCCCTCCGTCACCACAAAAGGCAGTAGGAAGGATCATGGCTGAAGAAGATATGACACATGAATGTGATAGAAAACTATTATGTTGTAAGAAATCATGAAGGACATGGTTTCAGAGAAAACTGAGAAAATTTCTATGAACCGATAGAAAGGGAAGGGAATAGCAGAGAAAAATTTACACAACACAACTTTAAAGACAAACATCTTTGAAAAACTTTCCAACTCTAAACAATAGAATGACAACCCATGATTCCAAAGCACTCAAAATGAAAATGCTACCTACCTCCTTTCAGAGAGATGATGGACAGAGTGCAGATTGAAAAGTATTTCTTTTGGACAGAACCAATGGGGGAATTTGTTCGGTTTGACTAGACATATTTATATCAGGAATTTAATTTTCTTTCTCTGAATGAAGGGGTGGGAGAGAGTTTTGTTGACTAAAAATAATAATAAAAAAAGAGGCAGAATGATATAATAGACTGGGGGGGGAATGGCCTTGGACTTGGGAAGTCTTAGGTTCTAGTTCTTACTGACTCCTAATGACTAGATGATCCTGGGAAAGTCACTGAAATTGTCTGTGCCTCAAGAAACTCTCTAAGCCCATAAGCTACAGAACAATTCCCAACCTGGACCACTGGCGGACTTTTCTGTTCTTTCTTACCAGGAGTTTGCCACATCAATGAAATCATAGGTCCAGACTAGGAAAAAAGGATAAATTCACCCTATACTGAGTTTGAACCCATGCCCCTTCACTTCATTAGTACCATGCCTGAATGCCTCTAACTGTCCTAGCCAAATTTACATAATGACATGACTGCTGAATATATATATACTTGAAAAACCTTCAAAGAAAACAGTTTACTATCTATAAACATCAGTTTTCACACCTCAAAGCCATTTCCCAGACCCTTTATTCCAAATAAAAATTGCCTGAAAAATGTATACAGGCCATTTAAGTGGCTCTTGTTGAGGCTTGCAATGGGATATTTATGCCTATTTATAAACTTTTGCCACCAGAAAGCTAAGGATTGCTGTAGTATTGCATTCGGCCTCTCTCTTCCATTTTGATTAGGGGAAAAATGCAAACTACTCATTTCTCTGCTCCACTTTTGCAAGGTGAGCTAGCACTGTGAGCTGCCAAGCAATCGAATGCTAGTAGATGGAAAGTAATTTACTTCTATGAGGCTCACTCTTCATAGTCAGGACAAACTGAGTAGATTTTTTTGTACCAAAAACATTAAGGGAGAATTTCTTTTCAAGTGGTTATTCGTGAATTCATTTGCCTTTGACACACACAATGAAATCCCAATTCCCCTACAGGGTGCGGTGGGTGGCTCGGTTGGCTCTTTGGTTCACTGTGGGTCTACCCACTGAGGCTCGAACCTAATAGCAGCCCAAGTTTCAGGGGCTCAGAAAATGTTTCTTCAAGATAGGCTGACTATTACCAGCCTAACAGAGCTGGCTGATGATTTTTCAATCACCATTTTGCCTTTTTCCCCCTCTTTATAGAGAGTGAAAAATGACAGTAAGTTCTCCCTTTCTAACAGATACCATAAAGCATTTGAATCTTGGGAGAGTGCACATTTTCCAGCAATAAAACTCCTTCTGATAAATGGCCCTAAATGTGATTTATATTACATGTGAACCTGAAACATCTCTTAAAAATCCGTATAAGATTTTCTTGTCATCTGGGGGTCGTTTGAGAATCCAGAGGCAAGAGAAAAGTTGCATTTTCACTACCCAGTTAAAGTGAGGTCTCACCAGGAAGATTGATGATAGAGGCCCTGTATTACCCAAAACATCTGTTTACTATCGGGCTGAACCCAACCACAAATTCATATCATGAGAGTCGATGAATTATTATCGTGTTAGAAAGAATTAGAGGTCACTTCCAGTTTGGTCATTGGAATGGAAGAGTGTATAGAACCCTTATGTCCTTTCTTACCCCCTTATGCAATTGAATTTTTCTCAACAAAAATAAAAGATATTAATAAAAATACTCTCCCTCCTGCAAGTAAATCATTTCCAAGCAAGGTGACTGGTCTTGGGGGAAGCCTGTGCTACTCTATAAAAATACTTCCTTCTTTTCTTTCCTTCTCTCTTACTATCAAGCATAATATTTTGAATACAATGAACATTTACTGAATATGATTTCATTTAATTCCATAAGAATAATCATTGCTACATATTAATGAATTATGAATGAATGAATGATTTAATTCCATAAGAATAATCATTGTTATTTAACTAGTACTTTACGAGTAAGAAATGAACTTCGGATTACATTTGTATAGGGAAGATTCAAAATAAGGAAATGCTCTCTCCCAAAGTCAGTCAGAACCTTCTCTACAACCCTTTGAGAGTTTCCTAGACCCATAAGAAGTTAAATAACTTGTCCATGAGTTGTCCAAATGACTTGTCACACTGCCAACATCTGTGGGTCCAGATCTTTCAAGCCAACCTCCTATTTAATCCATCACACTGACTATCTAAAATATCATATTTTTTGTTTAAGAGGTTCAGATAACTGATAGGGAATAACAGTTGAAATTTAGTGAAGGAAATTATTGTCTATTGGCATATCTTTCTTTAATTGTTTCTGTTTTGTAGCCTGCTTTGCCAAAGTATGCGCTAGTATGGTTTTTAGAGCATATGTTTATTGAAAAAGTAAAATTGACTGGATTGTGTGATATAATAGTTATCCAGGTCTAGGAAAATCCTAGAGAGTTTGCCCTCTACTTTGATGTGGCAACTTTCCAAACTGTAAATATGATGACTAGGAAGGAGACAATCATAATCAATAAGCTAGCCTTGCAAGTCTAATCTTTAAAGTGATATTTTAAAGTATATAGTAGTGAATAGTAAGATTAAATGAAATCAAATATTCAAACCTCAAAGTCATTACATCTTACTAAGAGATTCTTGTTAGCAAGGCTGCAAGTTACCCATGTTTGAGATATTTGGCATGGTTAGGTGGCACAATAGAATACTGGGACTGAAGGTGGGAAAACCTGAGTTCAAATTTCACCTCTGATACTAGATTCATGCTTCTGGGCAAGCCGCTGAAGCACTATCTGCCTCTTCATCTCTATATGGGAATACATTAATAGTACTTACTCCTAGAGTTGTTTTGAAAATCAAGTGAAATAATTATAGAGTGTTTAGTGCAGTGCCTATTTCATAATAAGATATCTATTATTATTATTGAGTAAAAATAATAATCATTCACATAGAATTGTGAAAAGATTTCCAAAAGAATTTCTTCCCCTTTCTTTTTTAAATGAAATTAACAGTTGATTTATCTTGTTTTCTCATATAACCAGCTCCAAGTTTTATTAGTTAAAGATTTTTCCTGCCTTCAATTTTATTAATCTCTCCTTTGATTTTCAGGATTTCCAATTTGGTGTTTAATTGGGGATATTAAAATTTTTTCTAGCTTTTTTTTTAAGCTGCATGCCCAATTCATTGTGTTGAGCATTTGAAGATATATATATATATATATATATATATATATATATATATATATATATGCCTCTGGCTAGAACCCATAAATTTCAATAGTTTGTCTCATTGTTATTCTCTTTAATGAAATTATTGATTATTTGTATGATTTATTCTTTGACTCACTCTTTCATATTAGATTTTTTAGTTTCCACTTTATTTTTAATCAATCATTCCACGTTCCAGCAAAAAGATTTCTTTGAGATTGGTAGTGTGTCATCATTGCCATTTTACAGATAAAGAAACTAAGGTTCTGGGCCTTTAAATGAATTTCCCATGATCATACAGCTAATAAAGATCTGAGCAAGAATCCCAAATATAGATCTCCTTAAAGTACTGTACTCTATTAGACCACATTTTTTTCTAGAAGCAAAATGGAAACAAATTACAGGGAATGGAATGGTGGTGTTTACATTTGGGATTTCCTTTTCTGTCTAGTTTTTGAACTTAATTGTCTTTGATTTTGGGAAGAACCGGGCAGCTGCTCCTCTCACTACCACTCTCAAAGGGATTGGTTGGCTAGAAATTCTATCTGCTAAACAGGGGGATAGGAAGGAATACTGGAGATAAGACTGGAAGAGAAAGAAGCATTTTAAGGGGGGTAAGGAAGTGAGTGCTTCATCCTCAATTTCCCCCCCAATCGATGGCAAAACAGCAAGTTTCCCCCTTGAATTGGCCTTTTGTCCACGTTAGCAAGGCAAACGTGTTTCACTAAGACAAAAACGCTACTGGTTGTTGCTATTTCTGAATAGGGAAAAATAGAGGTTAGGGTAGAGAAATTATGGAGGGAAGAGATTTTTCTTGATTTTCTTAAAACTGTGTGTAGGAGGGGAAATACACCATCAGGGAAAAGAAGGCAAGTATATGTGGCATTTAATGTCATACCTAGAAAAAATGGAAATATAAAAATTCACCTATTCTAATAAAATTGCCTCTGGAACTTAATTTCATTTTATACACTTTTTTGCTTTGCAGAAATGTCCACAAAACTGAGCAGACTGTATAGATCCACTCTTTTGAATAAAAGCAAAAAAACCACAGAATTGCCTTCAATGGTAAGGAGCCAATCAAAATTCTCCCTGGTTCATTTGCCATGCCACTCCACTTTAGCAGGGCATTGCTTCAGCCAGGCAAGACTAAAGAACAGACTGTCAAGAAATTGTCTGGGGCAGATTCTTCCAACAGGATCAGAACTTTAGTGAGAAATCTTACATTTGGAAGGGACCCCAGAGATCATCTAGAGCAAATCAACTCAAAAATCTGAAGACACATTCACAACATTCCTGCCAAGTGGTCATCTGTCTTCCACTTACAACTTTCTGTTATTGGGAAGCTCATTGTCTTTCGAGGGCAATTCATTCCAGCTTTCAAATCTCTAATTGTTTAAAATTTCTTTGTGTAAACATGAAATCTGCCTTCATGTCACATCTACTCCCTGGCCCTTATTAAGACAAGAAGAATGAACTTCATCCTTCCTCTTTGTGCACTAACTGGGTTTGAAAACAACCACAATTTAACTATGAACTCTTCTTCTTGGGAGGAAATATTCCGTTTTCCATAAATTCTTGCCTAGCACAGCTTAGAATGACCCTAGTGTTATGAACACCTTCTTCTAGATATTCCCAGGTTCCCAAGTCCTTTTTAAAAATTTGCTGCTCAGTTTCCAGACAAGGTAAGATTAGAGTAGAAAATTTAAGACTATAAAATTCCTTGGGGTAAACATCATTTTTATTCATGAAATTAAATTAAAGTCATAGATTGTGGTAGCTTGGGACAGCTAGGTGTCACAGTGAAGAGAGCATTGACCTCAGGAGGACCTGAGTTCAAATTTGACCTCAGATTCTTAATAATTACCTGGATATGTGACCCTGGGCATTTTGCTTAACCTTAGTAGTGGCTTTAAGTATAACAAGTCAACACTAATATTCTCCAAGGGGTTTTTTGCCTATGTAACATGAATTATCATCATGTCTGAAGACTCATATGTGATTGCAAAGGACACTTAAAAAATTCCAGGTACACCTGACTAGGTTGAAAACATTGATGATGATATATAGCATGCAAAGGTAACAAGACATGGGGTCATTTATTTAGTCCTGAAAGGGACCTTGGAAGACAATGAGTCTGATCTCCCTATTTTATAGTTTAAGAAACTAAATCATATAAAGGCAAAGTGATTCCCATAGGATCCCAAAACCACAAGTATATGAGAAGAGATTTGAATAAAGGTCTTCCTAAGTCCAATTCCAGTGCCCTATCCACTCCACCGTAATACCTCTCAAGTACCAAATATTATATATAAAAATAAGAAGAGTAATGGACATAGGTTGAGAACATAGGATACTGTATGAAGAGCCAGACTATTGTTTTGGTTTGAATGAACTGTTTTGAAAAGAAAAATGGAGGAAATCTTTCAGAAAACTAGGTAGAGCATCTATAGAATAAATATGGAAGAGCATGAACACAAGTAGCATGAGATGATAGAGCCCAGAAAGACAACAGTTCAAGTTAATTCATCAATACAATACCATAATAGTATAGAATACATACAATAATTCAAGTCAAACCAACAATCATCTATCTATCAAGTACCTCCTATATGCCAACTTCTGCCAGGCACCAAGGCTATACACAAGTAAAGCTGAAATATTTTCCTTACCCTTTAAGAGTTTACAGGAAAAGTAATGATATGTATGTATAAAAACATATTGTATGGAAACATACACATAGTGGATTTTTGTCGGTATGCATATAGATACAAATGCACATTCTTATACATATAAGTCATTTGGGGAGAGTAGGTAAAACAGTAATAAAAGGCAAGATTTTAATGAAAGACCTCATGTGGTACACAACCTTTCAGCTAAATTTTAAAAGCCACTAATAAATCTAAGACACACAGGTGCAGACATAGAAAATTACTTTTGCAAATACAAAATGTTGGAAGACTAGCTGATGGTTACAGAGGACAGCAAGCACAGAACTTGATCAGATAGCATTATTTGATCTATTATGTCCCAAGCATCTATTATGTAACAAACAGTCTGCTAAATACTAGAGATGCCCAAGAAAAATCAGAAAAACAAAGAAAAACAAAATGAAACAAGAACAGACAGCCTATACTTTCAAGTTAGACTTCATGATGGAGTAGAAGAGCAAAAGGCATAATGTTTCCTTCAGGGTATGCATTTCACACCATTGACCCCCATTGTCTTAACAACTACCAAGATTCCAGATCTTTCTTTCATGTGAATTGATAACTGGTCCCTTCTCTCCCAGTTACTCTTACAGTTGTTTTGTTTATACAAATATAAGACTTTAACACTCACCTTCTCTCCAGGTAACCATCATTGAACTTCCCCAATCCCTTTCTACCCCAAGGCTTCTAAGAAATATTGGAAAAACTTGGAGTACATAATTTCAGCCATTGTTACTTAATGAAATATCTACTTTACATTTATGGACTACTTTTCATTCCATACAGTGACTCCTCGAAAACATTTCTCTTCTCTTCTTGCCCCAAACTACATACACTGCTTCCCTGTCCATGCAGGACCAGTCACCTAGTCTCCTGCTTGTCCCCTGCAAGGATTTTGATTTCATCAGCATGGAGGTAGGATGAATAAAAATTGGCAATTGACTGGATAGGAATAGTGAAATCAAGAGAAGAACCAAAGACTGTAGTTGTTTTGATGACGACAATAACAATAATGACAGCAGCGATAGTGGTGGTGGTGATTATGATGGTGATGATTTTGGTGGGGATGATGATGATGTGGATGATAGCTAGTCTTTATTTGATCCTTGAAAGTTCACAAGGTATTTCACAAATAGTTCATTTTATCCATACAACAATACCAGGAAATAGGTGCTATCATTATTCCCACTTTACAGATACGGAAACTGAGTCTGCCAGAATTTAAGTGACTGGCTCAGGATCATACAACCATTAAGTGTCTGTGAATGGATTTGAATTCCAGTCTACCTGATTCCATGTCCAGTAGTTTAACTACTGCACCACTTTGCTGCCTCTAACTATGAATCTGAACTCTCTTGATATCCTCTTTTTTCCTAGAGGATGTGATCACTTCACTCTAAAGCTAGCTTTCTCTGCAGCCTTGACCTAGTTCCCATGTAGTACAAAGGAAACAACCCTAGCTCTTGAGTTAAAAACCTTATGATCAAGTCCTGCACTTACTCCTTGGGGAGTATAAAGCAAGTGACTTTCTTTTCATGGATCAACAAGCTGTAAAAGGAGAGGATTAGAGTAGATTGCTTCAGGGTGGCTAGGTGGCTCAGTGGATAGAGCAGTGACCCTGGAGTCAGGAGGACCTAAGTTCAAATCTGGCCTCAGACACTTAATAATGACCTAGCTGTGTGGCCTTGGGCAAGCCACTGAACTCCATTGCCTTGAAAAAAATAAAGTAGATTGCTTCTCTGTTCTCTTCAGTCTCTACAACTGTGAGGATTATGCTATCAATGTTTAACCATAAGCTCTCTGGGTAAAACACATACACTTATCACATGTTTAAGTTTAATCTGCATTATTCACATTTACTCATCATTTTTTTTAAATCTAGATCATCCATCAAACAATAAAACAAATCCTGATTTAAAGTGTGAGTTGATTTCTAGGGTGAAAATGCTCACATTGAAAAATCTAAAAATCAGCTCTCTTACATTGTTGAGATGGCTCCAACATTCTACTGTTGTACCTACCTGTCATCTCCTCTCTAATGAATCTTCTACTTCTTTCTATTACTCTTACCTACTGATCAATATTTTTTCAAAGAATATCCCCCTCTACAAAAACAGTTTTACTTTAATTAATTGGTCTTATTTTATTGCTTTTAATGTATAAAAATCTGCCCCCCCCTTAATTTAGGGTCTAGTGCCAAAGTTGAGGAAGCCGATTGGACCAATTTGTTAGGCAGTTGGCATTCATTGTTTAATAATTTGATAGGCTCAAGGAAATTGTTTGACCCGAGTCCTCTGAAACTGTGAAATTGGATCACCTCTGCCTGCTGTTTGGAGACCCTTAACTAAGGACCTATGTTATCCTAACCAGAAACCCACTCAGACCTAAAGGGGAATACAAAGGTTTTTCTCACTATTATTCATCTCAAGCAACCCATATGTCTGATATGAAAACTGAACCTGTTCTGATAAAGCAGTTATTCTTTCCATGTTCATTCGATTGTTTCTTGGTTCTACTTTCAGGGAATTGTACCTATTTTTTTCCTCTCGCTCCCTACTTAGAAAGTCCTTAATTTTCCTTCAATTAGAAAAGTGTCTAATTTTGTATCCTAGTTCATTTTTGTAATTAATTGGCCTTATTTAATTAATTGCTTTGAATCCATGAAAATCTGTCTCCTTCCATATTCAGAGTCTAGTGCCAAAGCTGAGGAAGGCAACTGGTTCTGATTTTTTTTATGCAATTGACCTGCATTGCTTAATAAATCAATGTGCTCAGAAATTTGTACTTTTATTTCCTCATTTATTTCATCATTTTTACTCACCCCACATCTCCACTGAAATTATGCTCTAAGAGATTTCACTGTGATCTCCTATTAGTCAACTTAAATGTATTTTTCCAGCCCCCATTCCCCAATTCCCCAACAATTTTTGAGAACAAACTATTCATTCTCCTCCACGCTTACTTTTCCCTCGACTTCTGACATAATACTGAACTTTTTCAGTTCTTCTTTTACTTCTCTAACTGCCTCCTGTCTGTTACTTTTGGAGGGTCCTCCTCTTTTCCCATGGGTCTTCCCATGTGGCTTCCCTGTCCTTGTCTGTCTTTTCTCCTCTCCCCACATTCTTTCCTTTTTTGTCACAGGAGACATACAAGCAAGCCATCTTGTAACTAGATATTGGAATGGTGCAAGAAATAAAAGGAAGCTCTGGGATATTGCAATGATATGACTGTAAAAACCAGTACACAGATACATGTAGATCATTCTAGTTATTGCTTTTATTTAAATCTCTGACCTCTCCTGACTTTGCTTTGCTTTATGGAGACACATCCAAAATGGTGACTGATGTAGCTCCCTCAAGGTATAAGACTCAATGAATCGGGTCAGCAAGACTCCTCACTAGGCACTAAAGCCCAGGACACATTCACTTGTCCGATACAAAGAAATGTTTATACTCCAGTTACTTTTACAATAATGCCTATTGGTTACAACATCATTCCTTGAACTTAGGACCTGCCTCCTTGAAATTGCTTTTGTGTCACAACTCCTGCTCCCTCTGTTGCAATATTTACAAGTATGAATATAGCTCATCACAAAGTGGTCATTTAATTCATTCCTACAACTTTAGGTAGTCACTCAGACTTGCAGCTCCAGGTCAGGTCTCCATTCTCAGATACCTCGAGAAAGATGAATCATAGATCCCAAATGTGACTATCCAAAATCAAACTTTCTCTTCTTCCAATTTTTCTCTTTCTGTCTGTGACACTACCATTCCCTCCCACAGCAGTAACTTTGGAATTATCTTTAATTGTTCTCTCCCCTCATCTATTGCATCAAACAATAAAATATTGATTATGCCTCTGCAGCATCTTTTATGTTTATTCCCCCTTTCCTCTTTAATTCCATTGCTACCATCTTACCACAAATGTTCTTTAGTAAACATCTGGACAACTATGCTATCTTCCAGCCAAACTGGACTATATTGACACCCAAATACGAACAGTTCTTTCCTCATTTCTGTGCCTTGCTTCATATGGATTTCTATGAGGAGAATGTTTTCTCTAGTTACTATCTGTTGAAGATTCACTTTCGTTACAATCGAATTAATAGCCTCCATTTTCTAGGAAGCTTTTTGTTGTGTTTCCTCAATTAATAATGACCTAACAACCTGAAAGTCACAAGCATATTTTAGGAAGTTCAAGGGCACACCTCACAAAATACTGTATTATAGTTCCCTTTCCGAATATCATATTTCTCTAAGAGATTTTAATCAATGCTAGAATATAAATTGTCTTATTTAGATTTTATACCTCTATAGCATATAACATAATATTCTGCACACAAAAAGTGCTTAATAAATGTCTGATGAATTAATCATATTTAATTTATTAGAGTCTGTCCATCATTTCAGCCTGTCAAGATATTTTTGGATTTCAATTCTCTTATCCAATATATTACCTATCCTTCTAATCCTAGTTTCAATTGGAAATTTAATAAATGCCATCTACACCTTCATCTAAGTTATTGATTAAAATATTGAAAAGACCAGAACCAAGGACAGAGGCCTGCATCAAGAGGCCTGCATCAATTCACCAGAGACCTCACTTCCATTTATATCTATCTACCTCTAATCACACATTGTTTGAATCTGATTTTTCAAACAGATTTAAAGCTACCTAACTGTTCACATTTTAGAATTTGTTCAACTATTTCATGGGTACCTAGGAAGCATTATGCCCTTGCATTAAAATTTCAATAGCATTAAGTTACTACCTTTTTAAATTCTCATTAATATATAGATATGTAATTATATATATATATGTATATATATATATATATACATGTGTAGAATAATGCAAGAGTTCTCAGTTTGCGAATCTTCAGACTAGCTTATTTTTAAGCTTTCGATCATTACATTTTACTACCCATGTGATCCTGGGCAAGTCACTATTTCTCATCATGCATCCTTAAGTTGAAAACCAAAGGGCAAAAGTCAATGATTATCTTTATTATTTATCTGACCCTTCCCCAATCTCATTGGCAATCATCTATCTTATTGACTAACAATCTTATCATCCATTGTCATACATTTAATGTAGCTATTCCCTGAGAATGTGCATAATATCTCATCTCTCTTAGGAAGAAACTTCAGGAAGTTACATATCTTTGGTCTTCCTGAATATACTCTGCTCAACACAGCACAAATGCTAGAACTAATTAATAAGTAATCACAATTTTATATCTAGTTCGACTTTTCAGAAAATGTGATATTTCCTCCTCTACCTGCCCAGAGAGAGAGAACACTGGATTTCATCTTCATCCCAAAACTTCCTTTTTAGGGATTCTGGACACGCTCTCTAGCCAGCAGTAATGTATTCTCGCCTAATTTACAGTTTTATTTTGACCCTTCTCCAAGGTCAGATGTAATATAAGCATCTCAACATTGCAGCAATTGCAGGATACAAAAGAAGATTATTTGTGATAAATGAAAGCTAAGCAGGGGTCATGAGAAGCCAAAACAGAACAAAAACATATCATCTCTTCTGTTAAAATAGCAAAAAAAAATTGCCTTTTCTTGAGTGACGTAAGTAAATCTCCAGTTGTTAAAGATCCTTCAACAAAAAACTGAGTTTTAAAATCAGGTTTAAAACCCATCAGGAGGACTGCAACAGAGCCTTATTCCACAAGCACATGAGGATCTTATGCCCTGAGGCTTTAAGGACTGTGTTCTCTGATGATTCCATCATTGTCCATACTTGCCCCTCTCCCAGATTAAAATCCAGTTTGGATGTTTATTTGTGATTTAGCACCTGATTCAAGTTCATCAGATTCAGCTGATTGGGGTGATATATGTATCATTGGAGTCTTGTTCAGCATTAAGGAACTGAGACCTCCTGCACCCTGAGATTAACCATCTAGAGTTGGAATATTATGACATTTTCACTGATTCACTCTATTTCATCTTACAGACCCAAAGCCAGGGGAAAGGAAAAAAAGAATGATTGACAGACAGAAGAATGATGGATGGATGGATGGATGCATGGATGGATGGATGGATGGACGGATGGACAGAAATATTATACTATATATATATATATATATATATATATATATATATGTATATAAAGAGAGAGACAGAAAAACAGTCAGAGAAAGCAAAACAGACAAGTGATGGACAAATGGATAGGATGGATGGATACACAGTCATATAGATGGACAGACACAGCCATAGATAGATAGATAGAGAGATAGAGAGATAGAGAGATAGAGAGAAAGACAGACTGACGGATGTATGTACAGACAGATGGGCAAATGCATGGATGGATACATAGTCAGACAGATGGATGGACAGATATACAGATGAAAGAAAGAAAGAAAGAAAAAGAAAGAAAGAAAGAAAGAAAGAAAGAAAGAAAGAAAGAAAGAAAGAAAGAAAGAAAGAAAGAAAGAAAGATGCCAAATCTATCTGAGGAGGATTTAAGTTCTTGAAGCTACACACTAAATGTTTTCTGTCTTTATGTACCATGATTCTAACATAGTATGTTGAATGCCATAGTGGACCAAAGATTCACTTTTTAAGTTTGAGATACCTGATTACATATAATTTACATTCCAGTCCAACTGGTCTACATGCGCACACACACACACACACACACACACACACACACAGAGTTGCATTTCTCACTTCCTGTCTTTATATGCTCTGCTTCTTCTCTTCTGCCCTTAGAATTCTCAGATTCCCATAAATCGCAACTCAAGTGTGTGACTTTCTATGTTTCTGATCCCCCAGTTTATTAATGCACAAGACTGTGAGTACCTCCTTACAAAGATACCAATCTCTTATCACCTAACAGATTCTAAATATATAGCTTGGACTACTTGTAGTTCCCTTGAATGTACTTGTATTTCCTTATGCCTATATACATACATTACTTGAATTATCCAGGAACTTCTTCATGCCTGGGAGTTCTCCATCTCTTGTCTTGTTTCCCCTGCCCCTAGGTGCAAAGTTGATTTTTGGATTGCTTGCCGAATGGAACTGACTGATAGAAGAAGGAATGGGTGCCTAGGAATGAGTAGCGTAATGCCTGAGGTTTTCTGTGATTTGTCTATGAAACACTTGGCAGCAGCTCTTTAGTTAATTAATTAGCAGGCAGATTTAGGTAGCGGAATATATGGTGATCTATCCACCTTAGCACACAGATGTAACTAATTTCCTCTATTCATTTTCCATGAAGTACAATGAAATGGGTCAATAAAGTATAGGCAGAATGGGAAGAAATCTCTTGCTCTATGACTGGAAGTTTTCTGATGCAATGTAAGCTCCTTGATGGCAGGAACTCCCAAGTTTCTAACATATAATGTCCTTAATCAAAAAAAAAAAAATATATATATATATATACTGAATTGGATAGAAAGGTTACCTTACCCCTTCTCACCTCTCACTGTATCAGATTGTGCCAAAGGGAAACTCAATTACCAGAGGGGCTTCCTTTAGTTTAAGACATGGGTACTTCAAAGGGCTCTCCTTAAAATGAAAATAAGCTAACTGGGAAAGATTGCATATTGGACCAGAAGCACCTATTAGCCCTTTATAATGAATTCATTTATTAAAACTGCCAGTCAGAAACCTAGTGAAATTAAGGAGAGCTGCATCTCCGAGAAGGGAAAAAAGAAGGCTTATGGCTAGTCTTAGCATAGGACCTGGCCTCCCAAATGGGCACCATGGCAACCAGGGAAAAGCTGGGTGCCACTGAATGACTGGGCAGAGCAGGGTAAGGGGAAACAGCAAGACAGCCAAAGGGGGGAGGGGAGAGTTTTGTCTAGTCAAAGGATAAAGGAGCTAGAAAGAAAGCAAGAATAAAGCATGTTGATATGTCTCAGTAGAACATTTAAGCAATTAGCAACCATTAAAAGGAAATGGAAATAGCATTAACTGATTGATTTAGTTCAACTTGACTTGATATCCGTACCTATAGATAATAAAGATACATCCTCTATATCTATGTGCATATCTATGTATGTTTCTCTCTGTATATATATATATGTGTATGAATATATGTTTCTATTAAGTTCTCAATCAAGGGATAAAAATCCTTGAAAATCTTTAGAAATTTGTTTTTTCTCACACAGTGTATTAAAAGGGAAAATTCACTGTTTACATAGGATTCCAAAACATAAAATGAGAAGCTTAGACAAATTCTCATCTGATTTGTGGCTTAATTTACAATAACATTGAATATGGATATGAGCACGGGCACAAGTATTTCCCCATTTGGGATTATCATGGCAGAAATATCAGTGAAATTTGCAATTTCCTTCTCCAAGTTATTTTACAGATAAGGAAACTGAGGCATGCAAGGTTAAGAGACTTCCCTTGTGTCACACTGTTGGTATGTATGTGAAGTACAATTTAAATTCACACTTTTTGATTCCAGGATGCTATCCACTGCACCACCTGGCTGTCTACCAGAATAATGGTAGGGCATCTGACTCCAGATCCAAAGCTTGCATGTTGAAATAAAATCAAGGTCAGGCTGTGGGCAGCTAGATGGTGTAGTGGGTGAAGGACCCAAGTTCAAATCCAGACTGACACTTGACTCTTATCAGCAGTGTGACCTTGAGCAAGTCACTTCACCCAAATTGCCTCACATCTGGGACCTGATTCCTATCTCGTTACTGAATCCAGATGGCTCTGGATGAGAAAGTGTGATTGGTGACTAAGCACAGCACCTCTTACTCAAGTTCAATTCATATGCTTGTCATGGCATCACCTCCCTGATGTTATAGTCTTCGTTGAAAATGAATGACATACATCATTACTATAAGTATGTAATAGTTATAAAATACCAACATTTCATTCCACATTATCTCAAGTATAGATACATATCAAATGAATATAATATCTTAGCATTAATATACAAGAAACATCCAAGTAATATATATATATATATATATATATATATATATATATATGTATATATTATTTCTGGGTTTTGCTTCTTTAAAGACCATGGTTAGAATTCCACCAGTATTGAGTGCATCTGCAGAGAAACTGCATCAAGATATTTCTATGTGATATTGAATTAAATATAGAGATAGTCTGCAAAAAGAGCTAATGAGTTATTTTTCCAAGACCACTGTGGGTTTCTATGTCTGAGTATGATATATATATATATAGAGATGTAATAAAGGAAAGATATTTTATATATGTGTAGATGTATTATATATGTAAGTTTCTGCTTAGGGCTTATCTGTATTTTAGTGCATTTCTCTATGTAAACATACATATATGTTTATACAGTTATATATATAAATTTTACATGCACATGCATGTATGGGTACATATATAATAAACATACACACATTATATGTATTCACATATTTTATTAGGCATTCTTGTTAGTTGGCTAAGGGAGAGAGATCAGATGGCTAAGTATTTTCAGGGTAAACAACAACAAAAAAAGAAATCTTGCTCAATGGTTGTCCCAAGCTTCAGACATTCTTTAGAAGTCACAATTTCACAAAGAACTAAGAGAAAATAGACAAACCCAACAAACTAACCAATACCAAAGGCCCTCTCTCTATAATTAGTCGGTTGCCACCGGGCCCCCATGCCTAGAATTTTAAAAGCCAGAGTGAAATCCCAGCAGGCACCCCGAGGTGCCAGATTCCTCTGGCTAACAAGGCCTCCTGCAACACGCCTCCCCCAAACAGCCCGGGAATAGTAATGAAGCCCACGGAGCAACACGTTAACTGATTTTTCCCAGGTCTATTTCTTGTTTAATCTCTTCTCTGAGTCTTTTTTTCATCAGAGTCTTTAAGAGAAAATAGGCCTTAAAGTTACTCACAGTCAAACAACAACCAAAGAGGACAATCTGCAGTCTCCCTCTGTAATTGATAGAAGTCTGTTATTGTAAGACAGATAGCAGCAGACAACAAAAAAGACAACTCCATCCATTACTGAATGCTTATAATGACTACGTGCAAGCTTTGGCTATTTCATTCATATGTCCTCACCTTCACTTCAGCCCTCCCACACCTATCTTGGACATTCAAAAAACTTGCAATTGAAAAAAAAGTAACATTCGGTGAATTATTTCAGGAAGATGGTTCCTTATTTCAACTCCCATGTGAGAATATTCCCATCATTTCATTGAGTCACTGGATCACCTTTTTAGAGCAAAAAGGTGTCTTTAGTAACCTTCTAATCCAGTGTTTAGTAATCCAGGATTGGAAACTGAGGTCCAGAATCATTCATCTTGCAAGTGATGGAGCAGTTTCAAACCCATGAAGTCTGACTCCAAAGACATTTCCAGCTTCCACTGCCAACTCCGTTTTCACATCCTAGAATCTTTTCTTACCTTTATTTTATAAGGGGAAAATGAACAAGGAAGTAATCAAATCCATACCACTCTCTTACACCTTTAGATGCTCATTGGCATCTTATTATGAAGACAAAAGACAGTCCCTGACTGAGAATACCTATCTTCCTTATAGAGAAGGGATTCTTAATCTGTTTTTGTGTCCTGGATCTTTTTTTGTCAGCAAAGTCAATGGACCCCTTCTCAGTATAAAGAAGAAAATATATAGGATGACCAAGGAATCCATTACTCTGAAATATCACTGTCAACATATCGAAAGGACAATTTCATCAACATCAGATTAAGAAGCTTTACTTACATAGGATGGGCACATGGTTAGAAGATTTAAGGTAACTTGGAGACTGAGGCGAATCCAAGATAATTTGGATTGGGGCCACCCCTTGTTCCCTCCTAGGGGATAGATTCTCAGTTTTCTTTAGTTTGTCCTTCCTTAGTCTCCACTGTTTTTTCTCTGCTCATCACATTTGACAGTGATGAGTCCCTGGTTTTCTAAAGGCTCTTCCAGTAAAGGACAAACAACAAAAGATTCTACCAAGATGGAAAGGCTTCAAGCATGGACCTGGCAATAGACTCCATGTCTGTCATCAAAGGACCCACCTGGTGACATTTTGAGAGGTTTGTTACCAGGTTTGTCAGAAAGTATAGAATGTGGAGGCTGTAGCAGTTGTTGAAGACAAAATCCTAAACCCCAGGGACGACAATCTACATTAGTGGAAGGAGTGACAATAGTGAAATCACAGATCCTAAAAATATGAACATCTTTTTATTTCATGCCATGAAGACTCATACCTTACCATTCTCAGCCCATTTGATTTTCTCTAGTTTTTTGCTCTTTGTTGTCAGTTTTCAGCCATGTCTGACTGTTTCTAACCCCATTTGAGTTTTCTTGGCAGAGACACCGGAATGGTTTGCCATTTCCTTCTCCAACTTACTTTACAGATGAGGAAACTGAGAGAGCCAAGTGACTTGCCCAGCGTCACACAGCTAAATGCTCTTTCCTGACCAACACTCTATCCACTGGGCCACCTCACTGCCTCTTTCCTCTATCAGTTTATTCAGAAGTCCTTTTTGAGTTCTCTCTTGAGATATATGATGGTTGCCTTTCCTATTTAACGTATCCTAATGACAAGGAGCATTTATGGGATAAATCTTCCCCATGGATTAAAAGCAATCAAATACCTCTTTATTGGGCACATATAAAACCCTGGATAGTTTATTGTCTTAATCTTTCTTCACAAATAATCCTTTGACTTATTTATAAATTATTGCAAATATTACTGTATATTTTACTAAGGTATAGAAAGCTGAATTCAATATTCACTCTGCAGCCTAAGAATGTTGCAGAATGTCTTCTTCCTCTCATCAGAGGTGGTGGATTACAGGTGCCGCATGAGGCATAACTCCAAAAGGGCTAATACATGGCATTGACTCAGTTAATTATTTCTTTGGTTACAATGAACAATTCTTTCCTTCGCTGCTACTCCTAAGGCTGGGAAGATAATAGGACCCAATATCAATGTGTTAATAGTAATCACTTTCAAAAAATATTAAAAACAAAGGTCTTGTTTAGGAGTTATTTTTTACTCTATAGTGTAAAGAAACTATAAGTAAAGAGAAAATATTAGAACTTTGTGGTCAGTCCCTATTTCAAACCCATAAGCTTCCTCTGATCTCTTTTCTTCTCTGGATAATTTTACTTTTTTTTTTCTTTCCACTGGAATTGTTCATTACACTTTGTGTATTAATAAGTGGGTTGAATTAAATCCTTGTCAGTTTTTTCCCCATCCAAATCCAATCTTTCTCCACTAATTTTGTAATTCAATTAAAAGAGCTATCAAGGCTGCCTGACATGATTTGTTTTTCATAAGCCCCCCACTATGTTCCCTCTATTTTCATTGTTTTCAGACGACCAGCTGCTAGACCCAGAGAGTTTGAAGTGCAGAGAATATTTGTTATTAAATTACATATCCATATTCAAAGGGACCTGGCCTGGCCTGCCATCTTTAGGAAATCCTTTGGCCAGGTATCAGGATGTTGGAAGTTTATTCACCAAATTCTGTTCTTGACCATCCTCCAAACACCTTGCCTTTATTTATTTGCTCTTATGCAGTCATATTCTACATTATTTATGGTAAATCAGCAAATATTTAATAAGGTTCTCTTAGGGACTGGCCCCTGTGCTGGACTCCTCTTCATACATTCTGCAGTCTACTGCATTGGCCTTCCTTATTTCTCATCCCTCATCCCTCCAGCCTCAATTGTCCTTCCATTGACTATGCCCCATACCTGGTGTGTTCGCATTTGTCCCTTCCGCCTCTTAGCATCACTACTTTCCTTCAAACTTCCACTGAATTACCACCACTTACATTATGATCCCCCCTTTCCCACCAACAAGCTGGTGCCTCCTTTCTGAAAAAACGATCTCACATGCTATTTTATATTTATATTTTTATATAAACTTAAAAATAGTGGATGTGCTCTAAGCTCCTAGTCTAAAATAGGAGCTCCTTGAGGGCAGAGTCTGTTTTATTTTTGTTCTCCCAGCACCAGTCACAATGTGTGGCTCTATATAGCCACAGAGTACACTCAGGACAGAATCTGAGAGCACCCATCAACTCAAAAGTTGGGTCCCCCAGAGGACCCCCAGGTTTCTATGGATTTCTTCCTTGATAACCATAGGTGACTAATAAATATTTCCTGAACAGAATTCCACTTTCTCAGGGAGAGAGGATCCCACCAGCAGAGCAGTATTTAGCAGCAATTCATATTCATACATATATATATATATATATATATATATATATTTACATACTTTCATTTCACTCTCACTACCACCCACCTAGGACATAGCGGCCATATTATCCCATTGCACAGTTGGAGAAATTGAGGCTTTTAGAGGCAAAGTGACTTTTCCAAGATCACAGAGGATTCAAATCCAAGTCCATCTTGCAGTCCCCAGGGTTCTTTATTCACACCCCTAAATCACAAAATCTTGCCTGGTAGACTTCTAGCTACCAGCTTTCTCCATGATTTCACCAGGTGGAGAAGAAAAGGAGAATGTAGCCAGCAGCAAATCCCCTCTTCCCAATTCAGCTCGGCATCTTTCCTGTCCACCCCATCCCCACCCCAGTGATCTTAATGGTTCATCAAAATGAAAAAGTATTTCCTACTCTATGGTTGGGTCGATTCAGAATGTTCTCTTCTTTGGGACGTCATCATCATCTAACCATATAAGCATTAGCTATATCATTAGTGATAATAAGTATTATTTTCCTGGCTAATTAATATGTTTCAGAGACTATACTGAGTACAATTATTATTTCATTTCATTCTCAAAACTATATTGGGAATTATGTGTTATAGTTATTTCCATTTTAAAAATGAGGAAACTAAGGCAAACAGAGGTTCAGTGACTTGCCCGGGGTCATGGACCTAATAAGGGTTTAAGGGTGGATTTGAACTCAGATCTTCCTGACATTTGGTCTGGTTCCCTATACTGAATCAAACAACTTCCACCTGATCTAATCTATTCTATGGCATAACTGTCATTTAAAAAATGCTACTGGATAAATAACACAGGATTGCTAGTAATGTCATCTTAAGGGTCCAATATACAGTGAGACGTGAGACAGGTCACCATGTACCTGTACCACAAATCCCAAGGAAACCCTGGTTGTTAACTGTCCTTCATTCTTGATTGTGTGAAGATGAGTTTGGCACAGGGGCTGGTCCCTAAGGGAATCTTATTAAATATTTGCTTATTTGACTTAAATAATGTAAAATATGGCTGTGTAAGAGCAAATAAATAAAGACAAGGTATTTGGAGAATAGTCTGGGAACAGAAGTTGGTGAATAAGACATCAGGGAGAAGATGCCCTGATTATACAAGTGAATTGGGTGGGGGTGAGAGAGGCTGTGTAAAGTCCCCAGCCTCACTTTCTCCTCTAGAGTCATCTGTATCCAGGGGCCAGATATGGATCAGGATGACTGGAGATGGTCCTGGATGAGGTGGGAGAGCTTCGCCTTTTTGATCTAAGGACTTTAATATGTCTCAGTTCAACTGAATCAATGCCTATTCACTGATCCAAACTAGGTAAAAAATTAAAAATAAAAAAGTTGGAGCTGGATAAAGAAAGAGTGGTACAAATGAAAATAGTGAGGCGGTTAAGCTTGCTCACCAGGAACTCCCATTCCAAAAAGTGAAGACAACGCAGAGAGGTTGGTTTGGTTACCCAGCAGATGGCAAAGGCTCTCTGAGGCTCTTGGGGCATAGCAGCAAAGCAGACTGTTTATGTGTCTACTTTAATGCCATTTCCATTGATCAAACTAAAGCTATTCAGTGATTTGACAGCACCAATGATTTAGGGGATGGGAACTTTCACTATATTGAAATCCAAGTCTCACATAGTTCTCACAGGTGCACAACTAAATTAGATGACCTTTTGCTCGGTTTCGTCATCCCTGGCAACCTATCGACCATCCTCCCTCTCCTGGATGATCTCTTCTCCATTGGAGTCTTGGGCATTGCTCGCTGCTGGTTGTCTTCCTCCTTGTCTGACTTCTCCTTCTAAATCTCCTTTGATGGACCAATGACTCAATCTTTAACCCACTGGTAAAGCATGAGGACAAGATCTTCCCTTTTCTCTCTACATTCTACCCTTTTATGATCTCCAAGATGATTCCAAACAGCAATGAACACACCCTAACCACTCATCAGATTCTAGTCACACAGAAAACCTTACACCTCTCCAATGAATCAACCAATGATGATGAAAACTCATGATATAAAAGTTGAACTGCTTATTTTCCTCTCCCTATTCACAGCCACATTCTCCTCATTCTGGGGAAGGAGCTGCATCTTTCATTTGTTTCTTCCTTCTTCGCCTTCCCACATCCCACATCTCATTGGTTTTCAAATCCTACCCATTGTATCTCTGCAGCTTTCACAGCCATAGCCTTCCCTTTACTCACACAACCACTAACCTAGTTCTGGCACTGCTTACATCTCACCCAAATTATTCTGTTAACTTCCTAATAGATCACCTTGGTCCTATTTGCTTCCTTTTCAAAACATCCTCCACACAATAGCCTAAATAAAATACATAACACCAATCGGCCCATGTCGCTCCGCTGTTCATCAATTATCCCTGGCTTTGTATTTCCTCTCAGATAAACTATGAACCCTTTAGCCTAGGATTTAAGGTTCTCAGTGATCTGAGTGCATTTAAGTTCTCTCCACTTGGAATCCACCAACCTTTCCAAACTTATCTCACATTAATTCTCCCCAGTTATTCCATTCTAACCAGAGATCTGCTGCCCAATCTCTAAACTCAGTAGTCCATACCTGACCTTTCCAGATTGCAGTGCAATCAAATTGGGATTGTTCCATCCAATCCATTCATTTTACATATGAAGGAATGGCAATGAAGAAGACTTAAGCAACTAGCCCAGAGTTGTAGGGGAAAAAAAGACAGAAAGGATCTAAAAATCTTTTGACTCTAACATCAGTACTTTTTTGTGTGACTTTGTTTACATTTCTAGAATGAATTCCTTCCCCATATTCATTTTTTGAAAATTTTGAAGGATTTGAGTGGAAGGTAGAAGATGGAGAGGATCTCCCTCCATATAGCCTTTCTTGATCACCTAAAGGTAATTAGGTAGCCCAGTGGACAAAGTATAAGAACTAGTCAATTAAACCTGAGTTCAAATGAAGCCTCAGAAACACACAGGCCATGTGACTTTTGCCAAATACTTAAGCTTATTCTCTCAGTTTCCTCATAGGTAAAGTGAGGATGATAATAGCTTATACTGCCCAGGGTTGTTATAAAGATTAAATAAGGAAATATTTATGAAATATTTTGCATAGGCTAAATAAATGCCCCCCAACCTCAATGAGGAAAGAAGGGGCCTACATAGAAAGAATATTGGCTATAGAATCAATGGACCTAGATTCCTATTCTACTTCTATGTGACCTTGGTCAAGTCAATTAACCTTCATGAACCTCAGTTTCCTAATCTCTAAAAAAGAGGGAGTTGAACCAGTTGACTTCCAAGGTCCCTTCCAAATCTAGACTGATGGTCTCATATAACCTTATAGAGCCATATTTACCTAACTGTATTCAGTTTTATTTCCCCTTTCCTCACCCTAGTATGATTCATGATCCTTAAGGACAGCAATTATTTTCTTTTGTCTGTATCCTCAGGTGCAAGCATGAGATCTGTCCATAACAGACATTTAATTATAGCTTGTTGAATTGAACTGAAGATGTACCCATGTCATGTTTTCATTATTTGCCTCTTAAAAGCCAGAATTAATCAGTTAATGCTGTCGTCAATTATTCTGCCTATGTCCCCAGGTGACCAGAAAAATAGATAGCTACTCCTCTGGCCATCCGGACTCATTTGCATGTGTTCTCATCTTCAAAGCATGACTTTTGAGGCTTTTAATCAATAGTTATTTGAGTAAGCTTGTCATTACTTCCTAATTGTCCAAATTCATTCTCTTCATTTTTTTTCTTATTAAAGGTAGCTTTTCAAATGAGTCAAGTAGGCCAGTAATTGAGGACTTATTATGAACTTCCAGCCTTTCTCCCAGTTACCAGCAAGACTCTCTTTTCTTTCCCATTGGGGTATTTTTCTCTACTTTCTGAAACTTCTCCAGTCCCATTTCCTAATAACAGTTTGCCAAACATTTTAGATACAATCCAATATATACAGAGAAACATTAAATATATACAGAGTTAAAATTAGCCTGTGCACAAAAGTTTAGAGTATAAAATATTATAAGATGGAAATGATTGTGTACAATATTAAGATTAAATATTTAATAAATATTTGATACATAAATATAAATATAAAGAAATAAAATAGATAAAATAATAATTCCCAAAATGTTTAGCAAGCACTTTTAAAGTTTGCAAAGCAGCTTGCAATTATTATCTCATTCTAATCTTACAGCAACCTTGGGAAGAAGATACTGTTACTATCTCAAGCTTTCCAAATAGGAAAGTGAGAAAGATATAGTTTAAGTAACTCGTCTAGGGTTACATATCTATTGATTATCTGAGGTAGGATGTAAACTCAAGTCATCTTCTCTCCAAGTGCATTCTTCCATCTGCTTACCTAGCTACCCCACCCTCTGAAAATTAGCTTCCGACATGGCTAATTTTGGTGAGGTTTAATCATAACTAACATTGATGGCATTTGTATACAAGGGCATGCTTTCTTTTTTTAAAATCTTGGTTCCCAACTAGAGATTTCAGCCCCTAGGGAACTTGTTACCTCTATCCTCCAAGGTGGAGTGCTTCACTCTTCAATGAAGTGATTTACAAACATTAAAATGTTCTTTAAATGCTAATAGTTATTGTTAATGCACTTTTACTCTTCAAAGGTTGCCTGTCCAGTTGGGAGATTACGTGACTTGCTGATAGTCCCATAGTCAAGGTATCAACTGTAGGCTTGACTCTGACTTTGTCTGATCCTACAGTCATCCCTCTATCTATGATGCTACACCATCTCTCAAAAAAAGAAGTCGTTTCCAAAGGAGGTTATGGCTTGATCACATGATACATGATCTTTCCCAATACAGTTCATTGGAAAAAAAATATTTATTTCAAATGTACAAGCCACTTAAAAATATTCTTCTAATACTCTGATAAGAGATATCCTTCTCAAAGTCAATGAAGATTTTTTTTTGCATTAAAATTCAAAGCATAACCCAAAGATCCTACTGGAATAAGCATTTCTTATTCTCAGAGGATTTAACAGTTAACATACAATTAGCTGATTTTTACAATTAACCTACTAAATATTCAGTGTACTTTTGCAAAGCCAAATTTGTTCTCAGAGTCCTAAGGGTCCAAGTTTCCTCTAGTTCTTGTCATTATAAGCTTTCACTCTTACTCTATCTTCTTCCTGCATTTTCTCCAATATTTGCCATCTTGATTTCCGATAGCTGGTTCACTGATATGTCCTCAGAATTCTTTCATGGGCTCTCATGTTACTAAACTCTGGTTCATCTTACTGAAGGATGCTTCATTTTGAGCATTCCCTTTCGCCCACCAATTTTCTTTTAAGTCAACAAATACTCTCCAGGTGGAAAGAAGGAGAGAAAAGTAAAAACAACCAAAAGTCAAACTCTCCATGAAAACACAATTGAACAACAATTTAACAATGCTGAAAATAAAGCAAATTTTTGAAAAGGTATTTTGTTGCAACTCTTTGGCCTTAGCTCTTAGAAAGTTCTTTGGGATTCAAAAGGTTTGGGAAAGAGCTAGAGGTAGAGAATGGAACACACTTTAACTTGGATTCAACTATTTCATTTTTACAATGTAATGATGTGAAATGTTATTGTTCAGTCATTTTGCAGTCACCTCCAACTCTTTGGAACCCCATTTAGGGTTTTCTTGGCAATGGTAATAAAGTAGTTTGTCATTTCCTTCTCTAGTTCATTTTACAGATGAGGAAATTGAGGGCAAACAGGGTCAAGTAACTTGCCCAGGGTCTTTGAGAACAGAGTATGAGTCTTCTTGACTCAAGGTCTGATACTTTATATATTGGGTCATCTAACTACCCAAAGTTTAAATGAAATAGATTTTAAAAAGGGGGGATGGGGTGCTAACCTGATTACTGGGATGCTTAATTATTTAATGAATACCAGAAAAAAGAAAACCTGGTGAACTCAGTCAAGTCACAGTCAGGAAAACCAAGATTTATATAGCATATTTCCAACACTTCTTGGCTCTGTGATCTCGGGCAAGGCATTTCACCTCACTGTGACTCAGACAATTTCTTAGGACTGATATATTAAATCACACATGGTTTCCAATCTTTGTGTATGTGTGTGGATGGGTAGGAATGACAGTACCTACATGATACAGATATCTGATATCATAGAAAGAGAAAAAGGAAATATATACTGTGTATGTATATATTTATTTTATGTGGGATCTAGGTGATGCAGTGAGTAGAATATGGGGTTGGAGTCAGGAAGACTCCTCTTCCTGGGTTCATATTTGTCTTCAGACACTTACTAGCTGTGTGACCTTGGGCAAATCACTTAACTCTATTTGCCTAAGTTTCCTCATCTGTAACAGAAGCTGGAGAACAAAATGACAAATCACTCTAATATCACCCCCACCCCAAATCCAAATGGAGGCATGAAGAGTTGACTTGCCTGAAAACCATTGAATAACAAGTTCCAATAAAAATGGTCCTTGGATAAGTCAGTGTTCTGCTAGTAATCTTTTATATTTAATGTTCTTTAGACTCTTACGGCAAAAGTAGATAAATACTTTTTATTTTAAATAAAAAGTATTTGTATGGTACTACTAGGTCTGTTCATGTTTCTAGGGTACTTCAACATTTATGAAGCACACATCACATATTATTTTGCATTCTCTCCCCACCCCTTACCCCAATAATTTATTGGCTAAGCTTGCTATGCCAAACTTAATGAAAAGAAACAGCAGCTCCAAGGTAATACATGAAAAGATAAGAATTAAGCATCTGCCAAGAGCTGAGGACATCAATGAACTTGAGTGAGGAACTCTCGTCAGCCTTCAGATTTGCTCAATTCTGCCATTTATAGAAGAGGAAGGACAGGGCAGAGAGGTTCATAGGCAACAGGGAAATTCATGGGCAGCAAGGAAGTTCATGGGCCAACAGGGAGGTTCCTGGGCAGTTGGGCGGTTCATGGACTGGCAGGCAGGGTCATGGGCCAAGAAGGAAGGTTCATGGGCAACTGGAAAGTCCATAGGCAGCAAGGAAGTTCATGGGCCAAGAAGGAAGGTTCATGGGCAACTGGAAAGTTCATAGGCAGCAAGGAAGTTCATGGGTCAGCAGGCAAGTTCATGGGCAACAGGAAGGTTCATGGGTCAAGAAGGAAAGGGGCATTGAAGTGATTTGGAGGTGAGATGGGATAGACAGGAGCATGCAGTGAATGATGAATGAGCAGGGCAAAGAGAAAATTCCAAGAAATACATCACGTCGCTTCCACAGTCTGTCTCTCTCTTTCTAACTTAGTTTTTCTTCTTCAAAAATATTGCGTCAAAACACTCAAGTTCCCTGGAGATGTAGCATGAGGTGATCAAGTCACAACACATCCTTTCCCCAAGCACACCCATCTCTCAGCAAGCCCAAGGAAGGGAGAAAACTCATTCTGCCTTACAAAATGAGCCCAGGAACTTTCTCATGTCAGCAATGTCTTAAATGCACGTGCCCAGAAACTGCCAACCAGTCAAGTTTTGTCCTTGAAAAGAAAGAGAACTAGTTTCCTGGAGGTGTGAAAAATGAAAGTTTCATCAGGGGCGTCCTGGAAGGAGAGTGAGTTTGAGGAAGTGAATAACACATCATAAAAGAATTATGTGGGTTTTTTTTTTATTTTGCTTCTTCTTGGATCAGAGAGACAGGGAGAGGCCAGTAATCTCAACCAGACATTGGAGTCGAACTCAGAATGAGGTTTTTTGACTACTAAAATGGGATTTCCCTTAGAAAACAAAGTATGGTATATTTACTGGGGTTCTCTGAACTGTGATGGTGAATAATTAAAGCCTCACTGAAAAGTACATTCTGCACCACTGATTACATTACTCACACTGGGTTTTTGTTTGACTGACTAACATCAAGTGTTCCATGCTTCCCAGAGAGATGACCCTCGTCATCTGTCTGAATCAACAAAATCTGTCATTTTCTGTAAAGCCAACACAAGCCACGTCTTGAGCATAAACAATGTCGGTATTGTCCACTCACCATATTGGCATCGAGGTCCTTGAAACCCCACAGAACACTGGCACATCTGGGCTTCCCCATCTGGACATTGGCCTCCGTTGAAGCAAGGACCTGCTGAGCAGAGGGCTAAGGGGTCAGGGGAGAGACAATGAAAAAGAAAACAGATAATCCTCAATATTCTCCTGTGCATTTGTTTCCCATATAAGCATTCCATCTCCCATCTCTTGGGATGTTCCACAGGCTGTTTTCCTTGCCTGGAATGAATTTCCTTTCCATCTCTACCTCTTGAAATTCTTAGCCCCTTCCAAAGTGTCTTACAAGGGCCACCTCCAACATATCTACACCTATCTTTTCTTGTTTCCTTAATTGTTAACACTTCCCTTTCCCCTTTTATTTACAATGTCTATCTATCTATCTATCTATCTATCTATCTATCTATCTATCTATCTATCCATCCATCCATCTATGAAATATGCCTGTCTCCATCATACAGAAATGTGAACTCCTTGAGGGGAAGATGTTGAAAGCCCACTTTGTAACAAAGTGACTGGCAAAATGTTTCCTGGAAAGAAGCATCTTATGGATAGAGGCTTTACCAATATAATTCAAAATTAAATCATTTGATAATATTCCTTTGTGGGGACCCTCCTAATTAGACACATCATGGTGTTCATCATGGTAGACCTCTCTCTCTCTCTCTCTCTCTCTCTCTCTTACGTATGCTTCCATTGCCACCATCTCTATTAACAGTCAATACTGACATATCTCTCAGTTTTGCAAAATACATGAATTTGAGGATTACATTTCACAACTCCCCCCCTCCACCAGAGTTTAAAGGAACCAACCCACCACCATGGCACAGCATGCCAATAGGCCATGACAGGACCCTTTACAGAGAGCTCTGTGCTGCTCCTGTTTAGCATGGACAGTCAAGAGCAACTTCACTAAGACATTTCAAGAGCAGAAAACCCATTGGGCAGTGCAGCAGGACACCAGTGAAGTCCCCAAGGCAAAGGATGGCAGGAGAGATAAATCGCTATGTTGCCCAGCTGCATTGATTGTGACACACCGAAGCTTTTTTAGCAGCTCTGCTGTGACCCTCAACACAGAACACAGGTAAAAGGGGAGCTCAGCACAGGCCATTTTTCTCAGTTTGAGTGAAAGAAATAACTGGGCTAGCTCTGCTCTTTGAGGGTTGTTGAAAATATTCAAAGGTTCCAAAATCCCAGAACAAGAGGATTCCTATGATTTTTTCCCAGAGTACCACATAAGCCCCTTAAGAAGCAAATGACCCTCCTGCTTCCTCAATTAACAAAGCCATGCAGAAGCTGAGAAACCTATTTAGTTTTCTTACAGTGGTTTCCCCATTGAACTGGATTCTAGATGACAAACCTGACCATAGGGGAAACCAGCAAAAAGGAAAAAGGCGATGGAAGTAGAGGTGTGTCCTGTCTGGCTTCAAAGAAACTGCCCTTTAAATACAGAGATGGAGAATAATGCTTTCCCAGCATCCTACCCAGCATTAAATGCTTTTAATAAAAATGATCTTGGCTGTTTCTTTGTCCATTCTGTGTGCATTTTCTCTCCAGAGAGCTGCTCTCTGTCTATGGGAATTCTAAAGGTATCTAAAACTTGGCAGGGATACGGACAACCAAATTGGACCCTTCTGCTTGTTCTTGCTGATGCTGGTATGGATGGAAGCGGGGTTATAGAATATATACAGATTGTCCCCCCTCTGTCATGCTGAATCTTTCACTTATCCTCAATTTCTGCCCATCTATTGGCTCCTTCTCTACTTTCTATAAACATGCTCATGCCTCCCTGCCTTCAAAAGAACCTCTCACTTGATCCTTCCATCTCCAATAACTATCACACAATATCTCCACTATCTCTCTTCTTACTCTCTCCTTCACCCCTTGTAGTCTGTCTCCTGATCTTATCATTCTGCCCAAACAGTTCTCTCCAATGTTATTAATCAATCCTTTTTTTTTTTTAGGTTTTTGCAAGGCAATGGGGGTTAAGTGGCTTGCCCAAGACCACACAGCTATAATTATTAAATGTCTGAAGTCGCATTTGAATTCAGGTCCTCCTGACTCCAGGACCGGTGCTCTATCCACTGCACCACCTACCCACCCCTATCAATTCTTAGTTGGTAAATCCAATGATCTTTTTTTCCAATTCTCTTTCTGTAAGTTCTGATGTAGTGATCACACTCTCCTCCTTGATACTCTCTTCCCTCTAGATTTTTGGGACCTCTTCTATTCTCCCTTTTGGATTACTTCACTTGGTGATATCACCCACTCCCATAGATTTAATTACTGTATCTATGTTGATGACTCTCGGATCTACCTCTCCTGTCCCAATGTCTCTGCTCGCCCCCAATTGCCCCTTCAGACATATTCAGTAGACATCTTAAAATGAACTTCTTCTCTCTCCCCCAAACCAAGTTTCCCTACTAATTTCCTTGGGGACTTCAAGGACAAAACTATCCTCTCAGTCTCTCAACACTAGGGTGTCATGCCCAACCCCTCCTTACGTCTCACTCCTGTATCTCAAATACATCTATTCTCCTCAAATACGGAAAGGTCCTCATCACATAATGCTTGGATTATTGGAGTGGCCTGTTGGTGGAGCTATCTGCCTCAAGCCTTTCCATGCTATAATTCATCCTTCATTCAACCACCAGTGAGTTTTCCTAAAGCTCAGTTCTGACCACATCACCCTTACTGTACAAATTGCAGTGATTTCCTATCACTATCCCATCAAAGTCCTGCTTGCCATTGAAAGCCTTTCATAATGTAGCTTCTTCCAAACCCTCTTCCAGATTTCTTGTGCCTTAGACCTCAACCTCACTCCCAAATCCATTTTTTTTTGTTTTGGCAAGGCAATGGGGTAAAGTGACTTGCCCAAAGTCACACAGCTAGGTAATTATTAAGTGTCTGAGGCTAGATTTGAACTCAGATTCTCCTGACTCCAAGGCCAGTCCTCTGATCCACTGCCCACCCCATTATCTTTTTTCCTCAAGCACGATACTCCATTTTCCCCCTCTGGAAATATTTCCAGGTGCCCCCCATGCCTGGAATATGCTCTTTCCTCACCTCTACCTATTGGCTGGCTTTCTTCAAGTCTCAAATAAGATTTCAGCTTCCTCAGGAAGCCCTTTTCCAACACATCTTGATTCTAGTGGCTTCTCTCTATTTCCTATTTTATCCTGCTTGTAGCTTGTTGTAAATAATTGTTTGTCATCTCCCCAGTAGACTATGAACTTCTCAAGGGCAGGATCTGGGTTTTTTTTGTCTCTTTTTTTTAAATTCTCTGAGTTTAGCACAGTCCCTGATTAAGCCATATTTATTGATTGAGCAACTTACCATGCAGACAGCCAGGCTCATCTTCAAGTCGGCTCCAGCCAGGACAGCACCTGTAGACTGTCTGATGCTGCCTGGTATATACCTGTCTGTAGACAGTGTGGTAGCCGGTCCTGGAAAACGGAGCAAAAAGGATTAGGGAAACTTCCTATATAGTGGCCATGTTAAAGCCACAAGGTTGGAGGCTTACTGCTCTGCCCCACCCCCCTACAGTTCTTCATCATATATAAAAATGAAATAAAGATCTAACCGTGTTTTGCCAAAATAATGTGGGTTGACTTCTCTTTTTGTTGACCTACAAATCATTAGGATCTCACCCAGGTCCTAAAGTGGGCTCCTTGATTTTAATTTTTCCCCTCTACCAAAGGGAAATGACCTTCCCTGTAAACCTGACTTAACAGTTTGCTTCTCTTGTGTGACTGGGAATTGTAGGGATTTCTGTTTGTGTCTTCTCTCCCCACTAAGCTATTATCTCCTCAAGGGTATTATCTACCCTTGTATCCCCTTTAAGAGGATCAAACTATGCTCTGAAGTCAATCAGTCAAGAAACATTTATTGAACACTATGTTCCAGAAACTGTTCTAAACAAACAAAATGACTGCCCGCAAAGAGCTCCCATTCTCCTGGGGGAAGACAAACGTGCAAATAACTGGAGATATAGACAGACAGTTGACAAAAGGCAATCTGAGAGAGGAAGGATTGATTCCCTGTACACACAGGACAGGCCTCCAGATAGGATTGGGATAAGCCTTGAAGAAAGCCAAGATGCTAAGACTTGAAGGGTGAAGAAGGAAAATATTCTAGGGATGGGGGGGGGGGCAGGGTTGAGTACAATCACCCATTTAACAACCGTTTATTGAACAACATGCTAAATGAATAAAATGTGACCTCCGAAATGATAAGTACAAGGTCAAATGATAAAGACTTGAAGGGTAAAGGATGATTAAGTTCACTGCAAAAAAATATATTAAGAACCTACTCTATTGGGACCTTCCAGGACAGAGCCAAGGTGGCAGCATGAAGCTAGCCCTGCTCCCCAAACTTAACCCTAAACGAAGCCTCTACAGAGACATTAAAACTATAAATTCTAAGGGCGGCTAGGTGGTGCAATGGATAGAGCACCGGCCCTGGAGTCAGGAGTACCTGAGTTCAAATCCAACCTCAGACACTTAATAATTGCCTAGCTGTGTGGCCTTGGGCAAGTCACTTAACACCCATTGCCTTACAAAAACCTAAAAAATAAAAAAAAAACTATCAATTCCACCAAAAAAAAAAAAGACAAAAGACAAGACGGAAACAGTGGAGGATCTTCAGTGAAGGTCTGTCTCTTTGTGGGGAAAGGGGAAATAAAACCCAGCAAGGAGGGAGAACAAGAAAGCTAACAGGAGGCTTCTAGCCATAGTGCAGTCCAGGTCCTGACAGTTTGACAATAGCACAGGTCCTGGGCAGCTAGATAGCAAACCAGCAGGGAGGGGTCCCACCCTCAAAGAAAGTTTGAACCCTGGGAACACTCTGTGCAAAAGACAGGACCAGGTTGGGAACAAACTACTGAATAGGCAGAACCTGGACATAAAGGAGGACATAAAAGAGACAAGACCTGGACTGCATAGACAACATCTTGGCCAATGACAAGCCAAGGGATCAGGACCTCAGTCCCTATCACAAAAAATATGGGTCTATATTCCCTATATCTCAGGAACAGAGGTAAAACAATCAAGAAGAACTAAAACAAAAAAAAAACCTGAACAGAGCACTAACCATAGAAAGCTACTATGCAGATAGAAATGATAAAAGAAGAAAGCAGCCAAAAAATTACCTCAAGGAGTCTATGACTTGGACTCAAATTCAAAAACTCATAGAAGATCTTAAAAAGAATTTAAAAATCAAAGAAGAGAGGAAGAAGAAAAATGGGGAAAAGAAATGATAGCCATGCAGGAAAATTATAAAATTTGACCAAAGATAGCAACTCATTTAAAAATAACCAACTAGAAAAGAATGTAACTCTTCAAAAAATAAAATTGACCAACTGGATAAGGAATGCAACTCATCTAAAAGTCAAATCAACCAAATGGAAAGGGAATGCAACTCAAGAAAAAAAACTAAAATTAATTACCTGTAAAAACTAATTGAAGAAAATAAAAGCCTAAAAATTAGAATTGGATAAATGGAAACCAATGAATCTATGAGACACCCAAGATTTCATCAAAGTTAATAGGCTGAAAAAACTTGAAGAAAATGTAAAATAACTTTTTGGACAAACAAATGACTTGGAAAATTTATAATTTATGAATTACTGGTCTACTAGAAAGCCTAGATAAAAAAAAGGAACCTGGAAAATATATTTCAGGAAGTTATCAGAGAAAACTGTCCTAATTTACTAGTTCAGGAAAACAAAATAGTCCTTGAAAAGAATACCCAGAACTCCTCCAGAAAGAGACCCCAAGATAAAAACTCCAATGACTATTAAGGCCCAATTCCAGAATTCTCAATTAAAGGAAAAAGTATTGCAAGAAGCAAAATAAATAAATAAATAAATGATTTAAATACAAAGAAGGTATAATCAGGACTTGCACAGAACTTTAGCAACTTCAACATC